>NC_046172.1:16387771-16592915 GCF_011064425.1 Rattus rattus
TAATCATTCCATTTGTTTACATCTCAAATGATATCCCCCTTCCTGGTTACCCCTACACAAAATCCCCACCCCACATCTGTCCTCTTCTCCCTCCCCTTTGCTTCTATGAGGGTTCTCCCCTACTCACCCACCCTTTCTCACCCCTCTGTTCCAGAATCCCCCTTCGCTGGGGCATTAAACCTTCACAGGACCAAGGGTTTCCCCTCCCACTGATGTCATACAAGGCCATCCTCTGTTACACATGTGTCTGGAGCCATGGATCCCTCCCTGTACACTCCTTGGTTGGTGGTCTAGTCCCTGGAAGCACTGGGTAGTCTGGTTAGCTGATGTTGTTCTTCCTATGGGGTTGCAATCCCCCATTGCTCCTCCAGTCCTTCCACCAGCTACACCACCCAGGTCCCTAAGCTTAGTCAGATAGTTGGCCCCAAGCACCCATATCTGCATTGGTCAGTTGCAGGCCAAACCTCCCAAGGAACAGCCATACTAGATTCCTGTCACCAGGACAACAGTGTTTAGTTTGGTGTCTGCAGACATGAAGGATCCTCTTCAGCCTCTGCTCCATTTTTTGTCTCTGTCCCTCCTTTAGACAGGAACATTTCTGGGTTAAAAACTTTGAGATGGGTGGGTGGCCCCATCACTTGACCAGGGGCCATGCCTAAAATCTGAAGGTGGTCTCTACAGGTTCTATCTCCACTTCTCAGTGCATTTCCACTAAAGTCATTCCCATTGGGTCCTGGGACCCTCCAGTGGCTAAAACCAGTTCCTTATACCCCCTGCGACATATTTTTATTTGATATCCTGACCCTCTGTACCTCTCTCCCATCCCCTCCAGGACCTGATACTGCCTTCCTTGTTTCCTCCCCCTCCTCTGTCCCTCCCAGGTCTCCTGGTCCCTCTGCCTCCTATGATCATTCTGTTCCCCCTCAAAGCAGGACTGAAGCATCCACACCCTGGTATTCCTTCCTCCTAAGCTCCGTCTGGTCTGGGGGTTGTACCCAGGGCATTGTGAGATTTTGGACTAATATCCACTTATCAGTGAGTACATGCCATGTGTGTTCTTTTGTGTCTGGGTTACCTCACTCAGGATGATATTTTCTAGTTCAATCCATTTGCCTATGAATTTCATCAAGTCATTGTTTTTGATAGCTGAGCAGTACTCCATTGGGTAGACATACCACTATTTCTGTATCTACTCCTCTGTTGAAGGACAACTGGGTTCTTTTCAGCTTCTGACTATTAAAAATAAGGCTGCTATTAACGTACTAGAGCATGTCTCCTTGTTTATATGTTGGAGCATCTTTTGGGTATATGACCAGGAGTGGTATAGTTTCTCAGGAATAGCCAGATTGATTTCCAAAGTGGTATTACCAGCTTGCAGTCTCACCAGCAATGGAGGAGTGTTCCTTTTCTACATCCTTGCCAGCATCTACTGTCACTGTGTTTTTGATCTTTTAGCCATTCTGTTTGGTGAGGGGAATTCTCCAGTCATTTGATTTGTATTTCCCCTGATGACTAAGGATGTTGAACATTTCTTTTATGGGCTTTCAGGGATTGACTTTCAATGAAGACCTAAAAGCCAAAAAAAAAAAAAAAATCCAATGTCATTGACTCAAGAGATCACAGATGTCAGCCAGACTACTATATCTAGCAAAAATTCTGTCACCACAGATGGAGAAAAGAATCTATTCCATGACAGAACCAAATTTAAGCAATATCTATGTACAAATCTAACCCTACAGAAGAAACTAAAAGGAAAAACTCTACCCTAAATAGGTTAACTATAGCTCCCTCCCCAAAACACCCACCAGGAAGAAAGAATCTCAGACCAACATATCAAATGAAGGACACCCATCACCACCACCACCACCACCACCACCACCACCACCACCAACAACAACAACAACAATAATAACAACAAAATAACAGGAATCAACAAACACTGTCCATAGATATCTCTCAACGTCAATAGTCTCAGTTCCTCAATAAAAAATAATTGACTGGAGGGCGCGGACTGACCGAGCGCACCGACCATGGCCTCCAAGTGTTCCAAGTGTGACAAGACCGTGTACTTCGCCGAGAAGGTGAGCTCCCTGGGCAAGGACTGGCACAAGTTCTGCCTCAAGTGTGAGCGCTGCAAAATGACACTGACGCCCGGCGGCCATGCTGAGCATGATGGGAAACCCTTCTGACACAAGCCCTGTTATGCCACACTGTTTGGACCCAAAGGCATGAATATCGAGGGCGCTGGTTCCTACATCTACGAGAACCACCAAAGAAGGCCTTTTCAGGTCACTGATATTTGAGGTCCCTGTGGTGTGAACTGAAGAGTTCCCTTAAAAGACTAGTGGGCCCCCAAGGTCCCAGCAAAGCCTCTAATGTCAATTCACTGGGAGCCCAACATGTGTCCTCGCTATGCAACAAAAGAGTGTAAACTTCGCTGAGAAGGTGACCTCCTGGGCAAGGACTGGCACCGCCCATTTTGTATCTGTTAAAATATTCCAAGACACTGACCCCAGGGGGCATGCTGAGCATGATGGAAACCCTAAAAAAGCCTGCTGTGGAATCTTTGGACCCAATATTAATGAATACTGGTGTTATACCAGCTATATCTATGATTGCCATGGAAGGCACAATGGATTTTAGATCTGCAGATGCTTTTCTAGTCCCCTTTTGATCCCTAGTTGGGAGAAATTTCCTGCTGCTAGTCCTGCCTCAGTGTGTCTCACCTGCACTCTTGAGCACCTATGGTGGAGGAGAAAGCCTGGCTAGTCCTGAATTTCATGCCCTTGGCCACCTATGAATGTCCTATGTTGCCCTTAACGTTTTTACTTGTCTGTCAGTGTGCTCTATAGCCCCATGGGTCCTGTGTCCCATGTCCTGATAACTCTAAGGTGGCTATCCTAAGATATCCCGGCCCAGAATGTCCATGTATTATTTATGCCCTGCTTGCAGTGATGGCAATGAGCTAGCCCACAACACCTTATACAGATGACGGCACCCTGGAAGGAGCCATTTTGTTGGTTCCTACATCATTGTGATTTCACTTAGCTCCTCACATGGTTCACAGCAACCAGATTCTGTCAACAAATAGTTTGGTTTTTTAAAAAAATCATTTCTAAAGGACATGCACAATGTTCACCAAGTGGATAACCCAAAAATTATAGAAACTAGAGTTTGATTTTGTCCACAGAATCAAAAGGGTCCACAGCTGAAGGGCCCAAGAGACATCTCAGTTCCACTTGGGAGGAGAAGAAAGCAACTACAAAGGGGGGGAGGACAGGGGAGGGGATGGGAATGGGGTTGGGGGAGAGGGGAACATGATCTGGTATTGGGTGGGGGAAAAGGACTGAAGCCCGGAGGGCCAGCAGAAAGAATGCAAACACGTGACCTTAGGAGGAAGGAAGTTGGGAGGACCCTGAGAAAGTACCAGAGACCTGGGAGTGAGAGACTCTCAGGACTCAAAGGGGGGACCTTAGATGAAAGGCCCTTCAGTGGGGAGAGGGAACTTGTAGAACCCACCTCCAGCAGAAAGATATGGCATCAAGGGAGAGATGGGGTTGCCATCCCACAGTCAAAATTCTGATCCATAATTTTTCCTGTCTGAAAGAACTACAGGGATGGAACTGGAGAAGAGCCTGAGGAAAAGAAGGTCCAGCAACAGGCCCAAAGTGGGTACCAGCTCAAGGGGAGGCCTGGGGCCATAACACTGTTACTGAAGTTATGGGGTGTTCACTAAAATGGACCTACCATTACTGCCCTCCAAAAGACCCAACAAATAGCTGAAAGAGTCAGATGCAGATATGTGCACCAACCAATGGACAGCAGCTGCTGACCCCTGTGGTTGAATTAGGGAAAAGCTGGAGGAAGCTGAGGAGGAGAGCAACCCTGTAGGAGGACCAGCAGTCTCAATTAACCTGGACCCCTGAGATCTCTTAGACACTGGATCACCAACCAGGCAGCATACACCAGCTGAGATGAGGCCCCCAACACATATACAGCAGAGGACTCCCAGGTCTAGACTCAAGAGAAGATGCACCTAACTCTCAAGAGACTGGAGGTCCCAGGGAGTTTAGAGCTCTGGTGGGGTGGGTGAGGTGGGGACATCCTTGGGTAGATGGGGCAGGAGGGAAGTGCAGGGCTAGGAGCAGAGAGGAGGTATGGGATGTGGAACTCTCAGGGTGGGGGTGTGTGGACCAGGAGGGGAATAATAAAATCTGGAGTAAAAAAAGAAAACACCAACTAATGGATGGGAAAACTGCCTTCTGTCTGTTGTATACAAGAAACACACAGCATCAAAGACACCTTAGGGTAAAAGAATGGGAAAAGCAAATGGGCCTAAGGAAGCAAGCAGGTGTAGCCATTTTAATATCTGATAAAATAGACTTCAACAAAACTAATCAGAAGTGATAGAGACGGACACTACAAACTCACCAAAGGAAAATTCCATCCAGAGGACATTGCAACTTCTATAATCTCTACAGTAAAAACAAGGGCGGGTTGGGGATTTAGCTCAGCGGTAGAGCGCTTGCCTAATCGCAAAGGGAGACAACCCTGGAAACAGAAAACCTAGGGAAGAGATCAGGAGTCATAGATGCAAGCATCACCAACAGAATACAAGAGATAGACTAGAGAATCTCAGGGGCAGAAGATACCATAGAAACCATCGACACAACAGTTAAAGAAAATGTAAAATGCAAAAGCTCCTAACCAAAAAAAAATCCAGGAACTCCAGAACACAATGAGAAGACCAAACCTAAAGATAAAAGTACAGAAGAGAATGAAGATTCCCAACTTAAAGGGCCAGTAAATATCTTCAACAAAATTATAGAAGAAAACTTCCCTAACCTAAAGAAAGAGATGCCCATAAAAATACAAGAAGCCTACAGAACTCCAAATAGATTGGACCAGAAAAGAAATTTCTCCTGTCACATTAATAGTCAAAACACCAAATGCACAAAACAAAGAATATTAAAAGCAGTAAGAAAAAATGTTGAAGTAACATATAAAGGCAGACCTATCAGAATTACACCAGACTTCTCACCAGAGACTATGAAAGTCAGAAGATCATGGGCAGATGTCATATGAAACCTAAGAGAACACAAATGCCAGCCTAGGCTACTATATCCAGCAAAACTCTCAATGAACATAGCTGGAGAAACCAAGATATTCCATGACAAAAACAAATTTACAAAGAATCTTTCCATAAATACCTCCCTATAAAGGATAATAGATGGAAAACTCCAACACAAGGAGGGAAATTACACCTGATAAAAAACAAGAAAGTAATCTTCTTGCAAAAAACCCGAAAGAAGACACATACACAAACATAATCCCACTTCTAACAACAAAAATAACAGGAAACAACAATCATTATTCCTTTATATCTCTTAATATCAGTGAACTCAATTCCCCGATAAAAAGGCATACAATAACAGGCTGAATACATAAGAGAATCCAGCATTTTGCTGCGTACAGGAAACACACCTCAGAGACAAAGACAGATACTACCCCAGAGTAAAAGGCTGGAAAACAACTTTCCAAGCAAATGGTCCCAAGAAACAAGCTGGACTTTATTCTAATATCGAATAAAATCGACTTTCAACCAAAAGTTATCAGAAAAGATAAGGAAGGACATTTCATACTCATCAAAGGAAAAATCAAGGAAAAATCAACCCTTACATTCCACCTCACACCAGTCAGAATGAGTAAGATCAACAACTCAGGTGACAGATGCTGGTGAGGATGTGAAGAAAGAAGAGTATTCCTTCATTGTTTGTGGGATTGCAAGCTGGTGCAACCTCTTTGGAAATCAACGTGAAGTTCCTCAGAAAATTGGACAGAGTGCTACCTGAGGACCCAGCTATACCACTCCTGGGCATATACCCAAAAGATGCTCCAACATATAACAAGGACACATACTCCATTATGTTCATAGCAGCCATATTTATAATAGCCAGAAGCTGGAAAGAACCCAGATGCCCTTCAACAGAGGAATGGATTCAAAAAATGTGGTACATCTACAAAATGGAGTACTACTCAGCTATTAAAAACAATGACTTCATGAAATTCATAGGCAAATGGATGAATCTAGGAAATATCATTCTGAGTGAGGTAACCCAATCACACAAAACCACACATGGTATGCACTCACTGGTAAGTGGATATTAACGCAAAAATCTCGAATTACCCAAGATGCAATCCATGAACCACAATGAAGCTCAAGAAGGACGACCAAAGTGTAGATGCTTCAGTCCTTCTTAAAATGAGGAACAGAAATATTCATAGGATATATGAAGACAAAGTTTGGATCAGAGACTGAAGGCCATTCAGAGCCTGCCCCACCTGGGGATACAGCCCATATATATACAGTCACCAAACCCAGACAATATTGCTGATGCCAAGAACTGCATGCTGACAGGAGCCTGATATAGCTATCTCCTGAAAGTGTCTCCACAGAGCATGACAACACAGAAGTAAATGTCAAAAGAAGCCATTGAACTTGAGAGAATGGGGTCCCATTGGAGGACCCTCTATAGAAAGGATTGAAGGAGTTGGGAAGTGATTTGCAACCCCATACAACAGAATACCAACCAACCAGAGCTCCCAGGACTCAAACCTATCAAAGACTGCAGCTAGACTGACCCAGGCTCCATCTGCATAGGTAGGCAGAGGATGGCCTTGTTGGGCAAATTAATGGAGAAGTTTTATCCCAAGCAAGGCTCTACCCTCAGTGTAGGAAAGTATCAGGGCAGGGAGGCTGAAAGGGGTTGGTTTATGGGTTGGGGAACACCCTCATAGAAGAAGGGGAAGGAGGAATGGTTGGGGGGTTTATGGATGGGAAATCGGGAATGGGGTTCACATTTGAAATGTAAATAAATAATACAATATCCAAAATTTTTTAAAAGAAATGAAAATGGGGTATAGTAACAGATACTGAGAAAATCTAGAGAATCATAAGGACATACTTTCAAACATGTACTCCACCAAATTGGAGAATCTGATGGATAATTTTCTCCATATATACCACTTAGCTAAGTTAAGGGTAAATCAAGACCAGACAAGCACTTTAAACAGATCTGGAGTCTCTAGTCAAATAGAAACAATAATTAAAAAACTCCCAATCAAAAAAGTCCAAGGCCAGATGGCATGGCCCAGAATGAAGAGCAAATATTCATCAAATTATGCCACAACATAGAAAAAAGAAGAAATATTGTTCAATTTAATTCATGAAGTCACATTTACTCTAGTGCCTAAACCACACAGAGACCCACACAAAAAAAGAGAATTACAGGCCAATTTACCTTATGAACATAGGTGTGAATATTTTCAATAAAGCACTTTCATGTTGAATCCAAGAGCACATCAAAAAAACATCCACCATGATCAAGTAGGACTCATCCCAGAGTATACAGAAATGGCCACATAAAGGAAATCATCAAAATGTAACCACGTAAACAGACAAAAACTGTAAGGATTGTCTCCATGAGATGCAGAAACAGCTCCTTGACAAAATCCAATGCTTTCATGATAAAACACCTTGAGTAGAATATTAGGATACAGTCGACTTATCTGAACATAATAAAGGCAATTTATAGCAAGCCACTAGCCAGCATCAACTTAAATGGGAATTACCCAGGCTTTTAAAAAGTCAAATCATACAAGTCACAGATAAATGGATGCCATCATCCTGAGGTAACCCAGACCCAAAATAAAAATACACGTATTTACTTGTATATGGATCTTACCTTTTAAGTCAGTTATAACCAAGCTACAATTCATAGAACCACAGAGGTTACATATGGAGTAAGGGACTAGGTGGGGA
This sequence comes from Rattus rattus, assembly GCF_011064425.1. NCBI lineage: Eukaryota > Metazoa > Chordata > Mammalia > Rodentia > Muridae > Rattus > Rattus rattus. Next base: position 16,395,594 of record NC_046172.1, read on the forward strand.
CAGATAGATCTCCCTTAGAAAGGGAAATAGAATATATAGTTAATGAATGGATTGGGACAAAGAAAGCCTGGAATGGGAGGATCAAGTGAAAAGGGTGAGGGAAGAGTGAGATTAGGGAGAGAATACTGGGAGAGACAACTAAAACTAAGGGCCATTTGAATGCTAGTAGAATATATATATATATACATATATATATACACATACATATATATATGTATATATATATGAAATTTAAGTGAAATTGCCTAATAATGAAGAAGACAGGAGTCATCTCTTATCACCAAATGAAGCTTCTAGTTCTGAGATTGGTTACATCTAATTGAGTTAGCTAAAGGGTTCCATGGGAATACCCTAATCCAGGTTGCTTGCCAATTTACAACGTTTGCTGTTCAAACTGACAGCAAGGCTCTCATTGTTAAAGGCCCTGTATTGTTAGTGCCATTGCTGCTGGGACCTACAAACCTACTGAACATGAAAAATCCAGTTGTTGTCTGCCAAAAGAATCCCCATCTTAGTTTGGTAGCATTTGGAACAGGGAAGGTTCATTGCAGGCTACTAAAAGAAAACAGTAAACACCAAGCTGTTATAAACCTGTGTCTTGCCTCAAGATACATGTTAGCAATGTGGCACAAAGCTTGTGGGTATAACCAACCACTATCTGATTTGACTTAAGTCCCACTCTAGGAGTTGGAACCCATACGCAATGCTGTTTCAATGATCAAGAACCAGAGACTAATTAGCCTAAGGTAAAACCAAATACTACTCTCTAAAAAAAACCAAAATGATTCCTAATGTCATTCTGCTTTACTTATACATCAGTACCTTGCTAGGCCTTCAACGGAGAAGCCTCTTCTCCTGTAGCAGATGTAAGCCAACAACACAGAGACCCACAGGGCAGACATTGTGTAAAGAATGAGAAAAACCTTGGAACATGTGCCTTCTTTTGGGCTTGTTTCCTTCTGTTTTAGTTTAATCCAATTCCAGTCTGTTAGTTTTTCTTTTATCTTATTATACTTCATTACTATTGTCCCTTAGAAGCCTGTGGTTTTTTTCTTTTTTTTTCTTTCTAATGAATGACAGAAAAATAAATTTGCTAAAATGGGAGGAACCGAAGGAGGGGAGGGAAACTAGATAAAATCACAAAAAGGAAAACACAGTAAGGGATGGGGGGGGAGGATTTGTCATATTTAATTGGGAGAGGGTGCATTCAATCATGGACCTTTATGAGTTAAATGAAAATTGTTGCTCATTTTCTGAATCATTCATTTGCTGGGTTGGAGTCTGATTTTGATGCAAATCGTTCTAGGAACCTAAGTTTATTTACTAGAGTCCTTCCATTCGGTGACATCTCCTCTAGCATGGTTACATTTGAGAAGAGAGAAATGGGAGTTGGGCCAGAGCTAGAATGAATAAATGATTTCTCAAAGATGGGAGAGGTTCTCATCCCCACTGTCTAGCATTCATGGTGCTGGAAGATTCTATGAATGCTATCGGAGGAGAAATGTAATCATCAATGTCACCCTGTTATGAAACCTTCAACCTACAAGAGTAACTAGACTCTAAGACCATGGTTCTCAACTTTCCTAATGCCATACCACTTTAGTGCAGTTGCTCATGTTGGGGTGACAGCCCCAACCAGAAAATGATTTTGTTGCTACTCCATAACTATAATTTTGCTAGTGTTATGAATAATAATGTAAATATCTAATATGCAGGTATCTGATAGTGACCGCCAGGAAAGGCCATTCAACAGCCAAAGGGGTTACACCTCACAGGTTGATCTTGTTGTGTCGCTAGGGATGGGTTTTGAGGTTTTAAATCCCACACTAGGCTCTTTCTCTCTGTCGTTATTTCTATGCCTTCCTGCCTACTCCCATGCTTCCCACATGATGGTTATGGACTCTAACCCTCTGAAACTGTAAGTAAGCTCCCAATTGAATGCTTTCTTTTAGAAATTGTCTTTGTCATGGCATCTCTTCATAGCAATATAAAAGTAACTTAAGACAGGGAGGTAGAAACTAGGTGGATACCTTGCTACCGAGGAGCTTTTTAAATCCATCCACCAAATGAGAGCCTCCCTTCTGGTCCCTAGAAACATGTGCCGCTGGGGCCTCAGTGCTGACTGATGTTTAATGAACCATCACCTAACATTCCTGCTTTGGTTCAGCCTTAATTGTCATCCCTTTATAGAAAAGTGGGCCTGAAAAGAGATGAAATTCCAGCATACGGGGAGACTCAGGACATACATATAGCTGAAAGCAATTTTATAATCCATTCCTCACTGGAATTTTTTCTTTACACCTTCTGTATATTTTGAGCATATATAGATAAAGACTGAGACTAAAGGAAAACATAAATAAAACACATGTAAACTAAAGGCGTCGCCTTCGATGAGCTTCTACCAACACAGCTACAGCTCACAAAAGCCCTGATTCCTTGGGAAGTCATTTTAATAATTTCCATCAATTTTGATTATGCCCTATGATACAGCAATTCCTTTCTGAGGATTCTTTTCCAAAGATGGATTTTTAGTAGAAGGAAAATAATAAAAATAATAAGCATAAAGGCATTATTAATTTTAATAACAAGACACTGAAAATATTAAAATATTAAGCAACATGATATAAGGCCAATATGAAAATGAAATCTACACAATAAAGGGTTTACTATATAATATTGAGTTAATGAAACACATTACAAGATAGTTCCAATGTTATAAGTATTGTAAAGTTGTCTTGCATAATGCAACAAAGAACTCGAAAAATATATAAAATGATCCTGTGTTAATACAGTGAATCAAAGTATAATTTACAGAATTGGGAGGTTTAATTATGTGTTTGGATGGGTGATAAGAATTGAGAAGTTGCAGAGAAGGAATTTCAAAATTCAACTCCCAAACTATGTTTTTATTATCATCTTACAAGTAATCCATATAAGTAATTGAGAGTATTATCTTCAATTGAATAGATGGCTAGTGCAGAATTCTACCAGACATTCAGAGAAGAGCTATACCAATACTCCTCAAATTATTCAACACACCATAAACATAAGGGACACTGTCAAATTCATTTTATGGGGCCATAATCACCCTGATACATAAACTACACATAGACTCAACCAAGAAAGAGAATTTCAGACCAATCGGCCCTATGAACATTAATGGAAAAATAAAATACTTGCAAACCAAATCTAAGAACACATCAAAAGCATCATTTACCACAATCAAATAGGCTTTAGCCCAGAGATTCAGGGATGATTCAAGATATGAAAATCCATCAGTGTAATCAACCACATAAACAAACAAAAGCAAACAAACAACAAAACCACATAATCATTTCATTAGATGCTGCAAAAGCCTTTGACAAAATCTAACACCCATTCATGCTAAATGTTTTGGAGAGATTAGGGATGCAAAGCACGTAGCTAGACACAATAAAGGCAATATGCAGCAAGCTGATAGCCAATACCAAATTAAATGGAGAGAAACTTAAAAGCAATTCTACGAAAGTTGGAGACAAGACAAGGCTGCCCACTCTCTCCATATCTATTCAATATAGTACTTGAAGTTTTAGCTAGAGCAATAATACAACTAAAGGAGATCGAGGAGATACAAAATGGAAAGGAAGCAGTCAAATCATTGCTGACTGCAGATGATAGCATACATAAGTGACCCTTAAAATTCTACTAGGGGACTCATACAGCTGATAATTTGCCCTTTATATGCAAACCATAAATGGGCTGATAAAGAAATTAGGAAAACAACACCATACACAATAGCCAAAAATAGCATAAACTATCTTGGGGGGTAACTCTAACCAGGCAAGTGAAAAACCTGTATGACTAGAACTTTAAATCTTTGAAGAAAAAATTTGAAGAAGTTATTTGAAGATGGAAAGGTTTGCTATGCTCATGGATCAGTAGGATAAATACAATAAAGATGCCATCCTACCAAAAGCAATCTACAGATTCAATGTAATCCCCATCAAAATTCCAACACAATTGTTTTTACATACCATGAAAAACAATAGTTAACTTTATATGGAAAAAATAAGAAATATAAGATAGCTAAAACAAACCTGTATAATGTAAGAATGTCTGGAGGTATCACCATTCCTGGTTTCAAGCTGTACTACAGAACAATAGTTAAAAATAAAAACTGCATGTATTGGCATAAAAACAGACAGCTTGATCAATAGAATCAAATCAAAGATCCAGAAGCAAATCCACAAACCTAAGGACACTTGATTTTTTGAAAATGAAACCAAAATTATAAAGTAATGAAGAAAAGAAAGCATCTTAACAAATGTTGCTGTATTAACTGGATGTCTACATGTAGAAGATTGCAAATAAGATCCATATCTATCACCCTGCACAAAACTCAAGTTCAAAAGGATCAGAGACATCAACATAAAACCAGATATACTAAATCTAACAGAAGAGAAGCTGGGAAGTAGCCTTGAATGTGTTGGTACAGAAGGCAACTTTCTGAACAGAACACCAATAGCTCAGACCCTAAGAACAGTTAATAAATTGGATCTCATGAAACTGAAATGCTTCTGTAAGGCAAATGACACTGGGAAAAGGACAAAATGGCAGCCTACAGAATGGGAAAATATTTTTATCAACTCTACATCTGACAGAGGACTGACATCCAAAATATATAAAGACCTCAAGAAATTAGACATCAACAAAACAAATAACCAAATTAAAAAGTAGTGTACAGAACTAAAAAGGGAATTCTTGACAGAGGAATCTTGAATGGCCAAGAAGCATTTAAAGAAATGTCCAACTTAGTTATCAGGGAAATGCAAATCAAAACAACTCTGAGATAACATCTTAAACCCATCAGAATAGAGAAGATTGGGAATATTACTACCTCAGGATCCAGCTATACCACTCCTGGGCATATGTCCCAAAGAAATTTCACCACACCACAAGGACACCTGCTCAACTATGTTCATAGCAGCTTTATTCATAATATCTAGAAACTGGAAACATCCTAGATTTCTTACATTTACATAATGGTGTATTACTCAGCCATTAAAAACAATGACATTATGACATTGCAGGCAAATGAATGGAACTAGAAAATATCATCCTAAGCCAGGTAGCCCAAAGCCAGAAAAACAAACATGGTATGTACTCATAAGTGAATATTAACCATAAAGGACATGATGACCATGCTACAAACAAGTGTCCCAAAGAAGCTAAGTAACAAGGAAAAGGCCAATGGGGGATGTTTGAATCTCACTGAGAAGTGGAAATAGATTAGACATTGGGGTGCAAATAAGAGAGCTGGTTGAGGTAGGGAGCAGGGGTGGGATGAGATGGGACAGGATGGAAGGAGAGAGTACTGGGAGAGACAACTAGATTGGGAGAAGGCATCTCTGGGAATGAACTAGCATCCTAAGATAGTTGAAACTCTCAAGAATCTACGAGGGAGTCTAGCTAAGACTGGGGCATGTGGAATCTGAGTTGGCCACCTCCTGTAACCAGGCAAGACTTCCGATGCAGGGATGGGGACACCACCAATAAAACCTTAGCCCCACAATTTGTCTTACATTCAAGATGTGCAAGAGTAAAAGATGGAGCAGAATTTGAGGGAAGGATCAACCAATGACTGGTCCAGCTTGAGATAATGTGCCATGAGAAGGAGCCCATCTAGACACTATTATGATTATTCTGCTAGATTAGAAGACAGGAACCTAGCACAACTCTCATCTGAGAGGCTTCCCCCAGTAACTGATGGAAACAGATGCAGAGACCCAGAGTCAAATGTTGAGTTTGGAGATTCCTGTGGAAGAGGGAAAGGACGGATTGAAGTAGCCAGAGGGGTCAAACACATCATAAGAAAACCTACAGAGTCAACTAACCTAAGCCCATAGGGGCTCATAGAGACTGAACTGCCAACCAGAGAGCATGCATGGGGCAGATCTAGACCCTCTCTCTATATGCAACAGTTGTACAGCTGGGTTGTCACGTGGGACTTCTAAAGCAGGAGCAGAGGCTGTCTCTACTCGATTACCTGCCTTTGATTCACTTTCTCTAACTAGGATGCCTTGTTTTGCCTCGATAGAAGACTAGGCACCTAATATTACTGCAACTTGATATGCCAAGGCTGGCTGATATCCAGGAGGCCACCCTTTTCTGAGGAGAAGGAGGAGGCCAGATGAGGTGGGGGGTGGGAAGGTGAGAAGGAAGGGAAGCTGTTATTGATGAAGCCAAATAAAAAACAATAAAAAATAAGCCAAAAGATACACACAATAGACATGGTCATCCCACAGAAATGCATATTCACCCAAGAGTCTCAGTCCTAAGGCCTTCTTTTTTCTTGTCTGGTTATGTTATGACACAAGAAGAAATAATTTCATACTTGCACCTCTCATTGTCACTAATGACTCTATGACCTAAAATATGTAGTTTCATTGTCTAAGAAAAGTGTTTACTTCCTTTATTTAAATAACTGGACTAGAAGTGTTATTTATGTTGTAGTTGCTGTGAAATTAAATAAGTTAATTCTTATAACATGCTTAACACAATATGTTAAAGAGACTGGACATTCATGTGCCCCTCTCCTAAATTCACATGTTAAGCCTAACTCCTAGTGAGAGAGGTTTCAGAGCGCCAACTTTGGTAGGACACTACAGCATGGAGTGTCCAGTCCTCGTACATAGGATTAGTGCCTTTACAAATATAAAGTAGGAGAGAGGTGTCTGCCCCTCTCTTCTGTGCCATGTGAGGACAGAGTAAGAAGATGGCTGTCACTGAATCAAGAAGCAAACAGTGCATCTAACGGCACATTAATTTTCAACAGTCTAGCCCTTGGAATATGAAAAAACTCTTTTCTTTATAAGTCAATGTATATTCAAGCACAGAACATGTTACCATATAAACGTTCCATACATGTTAGTTTCTGGCTACATAACATGGATAATCTTAGCATGTGCCTCAGAGAACTTATAAGGAAGAAGTGAGAGGACAAATATCAAGCCCAGTGCAAAGATGGTAAATATATGATGGTTGTCAACATAAAAAATTGTGGCATTATTGTTATTACATATTATTATTATTACATACATATTAAAATTCGTTGGGAAATGGCAGCCACCTACTATGGAGGGTATGAAGATCCCTGCTCAAGCCCAGGATTTTAGGCCTGAGAGCCAGCTGAGGAAAGGAGACTTCTATGTAAAAGAAAAAAATACCAGATAAGCAGGGAGGCTTTCATGCTGATGTGTGGTACCTGGCAAAGGGGAATCACAGCTCCATGAAGGTCAAGGGGGGCATAGTATGATGACTTGATAGGTAAAATACAAACAGATAAAGAACACCATGCTTTAAAGTATTTTTAAATGTTTTATTTGTGTGGATGCACACATGCGCACACACGTGCACACACATGCACATGCACACAAGCACACATGCGCGCACACACATGCACACGTACATACACACACATGCACATGTATGTGGTGGCAACTACAGATGTCAAGAATTCCCCTGGAGCTGGAATTACAGGTGTCTGTGAACCACCATGTCAATGCCAGGAAAACAAACTCAGGTGTCCCTGCAAGAGCAACGGGGTTCTTAATTGCTGAGCCATTTCTCCAGTCCATAAAGCTCTTTTCAAAAATCATGGGGAAAAAAAGAACTGAAAAATAAGTAGGCTGACTCATATAGACTGTAGAAATTCAGAGAAGCTCCAAAAGGCGTACACTGAGAGGTCAGAGGTCAATCAGGCTTTTCCTCCTTATTTCCTGTCATCCAAATCCTCACCTTTCCTCACAAAAACATATTATCACAGTGTCCTGTCTGGAATCTTTCCCTCTAGTTTTTACTTCCTTGTCATCTAAAACAGTAAGCCAGCATGATTCTTTTGTACCCCCCTCCATTTTTTCCGTAAAGAAACCTCTACATCTGACTGACATTCGCTATCCGCCTACTCTGTCTAATTTGTTACCATAGCACTAAATGATGCCAGTCATATTACTCATTTTATTTTATTTTTTTTTGGTTGTCACACTCCTCCATTACAGTGTTGACTACTTATGACTAGGAGCTTTTGTATGTGATTACTGTTGGATGACATTAGAACCTTGCACATAGAGGTTACATTGGTAAAGAATAATATTTGTAGCCCCAAGGATCAAACCCAGGGCCTTGGGCTTGCTAAGCAAGCACTTTCCAATGGATCTATCCCTACACCAGTAAAAAATTCTTTTTAAATCAATGTTGTAGATATGCACTTTTCATATATACTCTCATCCAGTCCATATAACAACCTTGCAAGGTAAATATTAGAAGCATTTAAGTTTCTATTTAAAAACAGAGGTGTGTGAGGTCTTCATTACTTCCACAGAAAATAATGTGTTTGCATTATATTAGTAGCTTTGCTTGTTGATGTGACTACATCCACATAGGGAGAGCTTTTAACTGTAAGTCCCTATAAAATTAAATAACTTATAGACTTCTAACATAGAATAGCATAGAGTATATATTCCTGTTACTTTTATAAATGTTGTGACCAAATACTTGACAGAGCAAGGGAAGAGGAAATTATTTTTGTCATGGTTTGAGGGAGTAGAGTCCATGTAGAAGGGAAGGCATGGAGGTAGGTGGCTCCATAGTAGTGCAAGCATACATCACTGCTTTTTACATAGTTGGTATGAAATTGAGATCACAGGCCAGAGCAAGGCTTGGCTAAATGTCTGCCATAGTGAACAAATTAAAACAACCATATGGTGCCTTCCCAGAGAGCTCACATCTGGCTGAGACAATCAGTTTTGCAGTAGGAATAGTGAATTATACATCTGTTGTCTTGAAAGAAGTCTAGAGAGCTGTGAGGAATTCTCTAGCAGTTACGAGGCAAGACCATTGGAGAAATGGTGGACGTTTTGCAGACAGGCTTCTAAGTATTGACAGAGGAAAAATTCGTCTGTGCTACCGACAGGTCAAGTGTCTACTCTGTGGCTTCTTTTAGTTGCTTCCATACCCACCTACCTCCATGAAGAAAGATGATAACCAAGTGCTTTGCAAAATGACTTTCAAAGTTGCCTAAAGATATAGTCCAACACTTAATCATTGTATCTAGCTTGGTTAAATCTCAAGAAAGGTGACATAACCCCCCCAACTGTGACTTATACCTCAGCGATTGACCTCCATAGCCTCTCATTTCAGCTCTGACATCTTCCAGATCACATCCATGGCTTGTATCCTATTTTAGAGTCTTTGATCCGTTTATATTTAGTTTAGATGAATTAGGAAGTGAGAAAGATACAATATTAGGACAGAAAGAGCTGACTGTATGGATTTGGTTCCCTTTTATGGCCCTAGAGGGGGAAATTTCTTTGAAAGCATTTCAAGAATGCCCATCAGAATCAATTCCTCTTAAAAGAATTGGCATTTGTATCATATATTGGACTTTGTTGAATGTTTCTTTTTCACTTCTATAGAACACTTTGATCGGCATCTTTTTTTTTTTTTATAATAGAGGCAATAAAGCTAGGGATACGTGGTTAAAGGCCTAAAGGGTAGAAAAATAGTAAAATTTGTTTTGTGAGTCTAGGCGAGAGCAAATCTCAGACTTGTACATCATGCCTGTTATTAGACATCTCTGATGAGATACCCTATAGCCTCTTAAAGATTACTATAGCTACAACTCAACTTTTGTGTCTATCCCCACCTCCAAAGTCCATTCCTATTATAGAGGATATAGCCTACGTCTATGCTGAGGTTTAAGTCAGATACCTGGAATTTAGCCTTGACTTTTGATTCCATTACGTGTTTTGAATGTTCTCTCCTTAGTCACCACTCTGCCCTACTACCCCATGTCAGACCTATCGGATAAACAACCTCTTCACTATTTTCTTGGCTCCAGTTCTTATCATGCTTCATCTCCAGACCAGAGGGGCCTTTTAAAAGCCCAAATAAGGAGCAGGTCATGAAAACTGTGCATTGCCATTGGGATAAAGTACATATTTTCTGAGTATTACAGTTTTCCTTCTATCTGAATTCTCAGTCATGTACCAGGTACAACCTCATTGAAGCTTTTAGTCTCCTAAAAAGGATACGAATCAAGATATTGGGAACCTTTTCTATGCTAAATTGTGGCCTAAATATATCATTGTTTGTAAATTGTCCTACATGGGAGTTGTCAGCCCTATGTGACTGGGGAAGAAGCTGAGGCAGAGTTAAAAAGTGGGCAATTTGGGGCTCAAGTCTTATTTGGAAGGTATTCTAATTTAAAAATAACTTCTGTTATTTTATGAGATTATAGTATAATTGCACCATTATCCCCTCCCCTTCCTTCTTCCAAACTTTCCCATATATCCTGCCTTGCTTGCTGTCAAATCCTTTCATTAATTGTCGTCTCACACACACACACACACACACACACACACACACACACACACACACACACACACACCCCAACTTGTGAGAATATATTCTTACCATATACTATACCTTTTAATTCCTTTATATCTGTCAAGAGTGTTGCCCCTTCCCATTGTTTGCCAGACTAAATCCTATAAGGTGTAAGTTAAAGGTCTTCTCTGGCAAATGTCTGAACTCTCCACATTCCTTTGCTACTTCTGATCCTCACTCATAGCTGAATAAGGTATCTGTTCTCTGACTTCTGGAATCTGTGCACATTTCCAATTATAGCATTTGTCCTCAGCTCCTGATCTTCTGAGGCCATGTGGCTTTGTACTGTTGCCTTGGATCTCAGCACACATATAGCCCAGTGCTTGACATATGGGAACTCCTCACTGATCAATTCTGGAAGAATACTTACCAATACATGTAAATCCACAAGTGACATTGTTCACTATTCAGAAACCCTGGTAGCCACCACAAAATTGAGCAGGGAGTGGGCTTGTAAGCAGGAGAGAATGTAAAATGAGGTCATTTTAATCTTTTATATCAATATAATTTCAGGTGTACAGAAACATAATAAAAATATGAATTATATAAAGATCATGTACACAGTTTACTAATAGTTAACTAATATTTACCTATTGCTAATTCTTTTCCCACTTGCTTTATTGTTTGCTCACCATATCTGTCAATCTATTAATTTATTATCTATATATACATATATAATCATTATTGAGTTCCAGTATAGAATTTTGATGTCATGTACTTTTACTTTCCTTTGACTCGGAACAGCTACAGTGCTTCCGTCTTTTGTGATACTAGCATTCCTTGAGGAATATTATCTATTCATCCCCTGACTTTAAAAAATGTTCTAGTCTTCATTGTGCATATTTGGAGTATCCCCTAGGTTAGATATATGTTATGTGCTCTATGATGGCGTCCCACACACGTGATGCTATGTCCATCATGAGGAAACCATACAGAGAGTCATGGAGTGTCCATCAATCTTGAGTACCTCGCTTATATTTGAGCTTCAGTTTCTTGTAGTGCATATATAAAATTGAATTTTATTCAGCTGAAAGAAGTTATGAAAATTGCAGTAAAATTGCTCAATTTCATAATCATTATTTTAATCAAGTTGATACAGACTCAGAAAGCTCTCAAGGTCTGTTTGTATATGTGTATGGAATCACGAGAGAGGGAAAAGAGTAGTTGAGAACAGGAGGCCAATGGGACACATTCAACTCCTGAAAGTTAAAAGAAAACTACTGGGAAAGGTCGTGAGGAGGAGGTCAGTGGGGAGGGGGAGACAGTAAGGAAGAAGATTAAGCACATTGTGTTTGGAAGTGCCGTAATGAAACGCTTCTCTAATTTTAATAAATCACTAACGCAATAGCTTAACAGTGAAAACATAGATTTGGTGAATCTCTACCTAATTTGAAAGAAACAGAGACGGTATATGGGATATTTCAAGGAGGAAATGAAGGGAAAATGTTAACTATAACTTGCCACACAAAATAAAAGAAATTTATGGATAAAACTGGTAATGAGAACCACAACACACGCCTTAAGGTACCTGTGGAGGAGGGTTATGGGATACATTGCCCACATTACAAAGCCAGAGCTGTAAGTTTATTCACAGTTACACAACTGCGAACACAACCAATGTGGAAACTTTTTCCTAATTCTGAAAAGAAATCTTAAACATCCTTAAAGTCCATTCATCCCCATTACCTGATCTCTAGACAACCAATTATCAGTGTCAAGTCTATATTGATTTTTCTAAGCAGCAAACATCACACAAATGGAATTGAATAACATGGAGTATGTCCATACTCTCTGTGAAGCTGGGCGTCTTTAACTCTCTGAAATTCATTTTCTCTATTATAAACAGAAGCAATGTTTCTGCCTCACGGGGTTATCATGACACTCAAATAAATTAATGCCTATGAAATATTTAGCAGGAAGTTAAATTTTATTGGTGCTTTTAAACATTGATTTTCCTCATATTGCTGTCAAATTTATCTGGTGTGTTCTCATTGGGGTGAAATACAGCAGGACACAGGATGATAATTTGAATGTTATCCAACACATATAATACACCATTTAAGAAGTAGCCATTAAAGCTGAGACACCGAAGCAGTTGGTATAGGCTCAGAATTGGGCCTGGGACTAATTCACTACTTTCTGAATTGGAGAGGTCTAGGGTCCAAGGAATCATTAAAGTAATAAAGGAAGCATTAAGAGAATACTGGACCACCGGTGGGGTGCTTCTGTTTAACAATCAGTATAAGCTATATTTCAAAATGTAACACCCAGTTTAGCCCACATACTAACTGGACATAAGACATGCTGATGATCATTTATGCTGTGGCCACCCTACGCTAATACACACTACATTCTCATTGCTTTTTTATAGCTACACCATGATCCAATGGGTCCTAATAGTAAGTGCGCAATTAAAAACAAACAAACAAACAAACAAACAAAAAACACAAGCCACTGCTGTACTCTCTACTAGATTGTGATATGGACCTAGATTACCTAGATTCAGAATCATAGGTTTACATATGTAATTTGTACTCATTGAATTAGGCTCTGCTTAATAATAGACAGTCTAAAGATCCTTCAAGGAAGGGCTTTCCAGGAAGGCAGACAGGTAGCCTGAGAATGACAATTATTCCACCTACCCACCACATAGTTTTTTGCTTCTCTTAAGTGAAAAGGAATCCCTTTAGCCTTGCTCTTATTCATGGTCAATATGGAGAGCAGATGGCCTGAAGGCAGAGAGGGTAGTGGGAAGACTATCAGAAAGGGGCAAACGGCCAGCCTAAGCAAATGTAAAGTCAAACAGCTTGTAACCCTGGTGACTGGAATCAACATTAGGTGGAAACAGAAACAGATCAGAGATCAGCCGACAGGAAGGAGACTCAGCAGTACAGGCAGACAGAGCCTGAGGCAAAGCAGAGAGATTTCAGAAGTCTAACTGAAAAGAACATAAAGGTGACTGGGTAAATGACCCTAAAACCACGATGGCACAAGGGCACACTCTTATCTTCTGGGACCCAAGCCAGCAAGGATTTATTTTTTTCTGTGTAATTTCTGGCTGTTCTGGAACCAAGATCCCAGAGATCCTCCTGTCTCTGCCTCCCGAGTGTTGTAAAGGTGTGCATTATGTCTGGCTGGGATTTAATGTAGATTTTCATGTAGAGGTCTGTTTTTTTTGTTTGTTTGCTTGCTTGTTTTCCCTTTGTTTTGCAGTTTCTTTTTCTTTGTTTTTTTGCTGTTTGGCTGGCCAGTCTTTCAACAGTGCTGAAAATAGGGAGTGGGGAGATGGCTATTGGACTGGGTTTGTCTCAATCTAGGGCAGTTAGGTGGGGTGGCTGGTCCCGATGTTAGGAACTTGCCAAGTGATGGAAAAAAGGGAATTCCTTGAACTAAGCAGTTGGTATACCAAGGGGGACTGTTGGCATCTGGGGACCTGGTGTTCAGAAATGTTCTCTTTAGAAGTTTTATACATAAATAAAAAAGCATGTATTCACACACACACACACACACACACACACACACACACACACACACACACACACACATCATTATTATATATATATATATATATATATACAAAATCTCTATTAAACACTATGCCATGAATACTGACCCTACCAAACCTTAGGGTGTTTAACAAGGTGAAACTGTGGTTCCTAAGCCAAACGTCCAAAGATAATTTCTCTAGACTGTACCCTATATCACTCAAGCTCAGTTTCTTGTTGATTTAATCTGAGTTCAGATTAATGATTAGAAGTAGATAATCCATCTGCATTCAAATTCTATACTATTTCCTCCTAATAAGTTGATTAACCATTCTGTGCCTCAGTTTCCTCAACTACACAAACGTAAGGGGAGCACCTGACTCATAGCATGACTGTAAAGGAGCAGCACACACTTCAACTGCTCTCAATAAGCATGTGCAAAATCACCAAGGTACATTATAGTTTGATTTCTGATTCCAGTTGAGTCCTAGCCCCATTTGCTTCACAATATTACTGTCTTTGAGTAAGCTACTCAGGAAAAATGCTATAAACACAAAACGAAATCTCTCCGTCTCTCTATACCAGCCTTTCATTCTGAGTCTGGCACCTTCAACTGGCTGCAGTCTCACCTTTAGCCCAGCTTCACTCTCCTAGGACCACTTCTATGTTCCCATTAAACAACCACGCTTCTTTCCCCAGGATGCCGCTTTGCCTGTCTTCCTTGCTATCTATGTCTTCTTTTCTTCTTTCACTGACCACCCATCCATTCAGACTTGTAAGCCAGGTATCTACCATGCAATCCTAGATCAGAAAGGTAGGCAAACTTCTCTGCGAGAAGACAGTAAATATCATTGGCTTTCTGGACCACACAATGTGTCAAATTCAAACACACACACACACACACACACACACACACACAAATAGACAGACACATACACGTCATAGAAACACATAAACAACTGGAGTGGCTATGTCCCTTTAAAACCAGCATAGACACTGGGACAATTTAATCTGCAGGATGTAGTTTCATAAGAATTACTGCTGAATAGAACTATTACTTACGGCCACTCTGTTACTGAATTCATTAAAGGCTATCCAATTCTTACCAGCTCTTTTACATCTTCTGTAGACCAAGCCATTATCATCTTATCTGGGTCATAAATTACAAGAGCCTCCAGATTGATGCCCCTGCTTCTTTTCTTGTCCTTCAGTGCATATCATATCACATCTACTATATTCCTTTAGAGTTCACATCTTTTCTTATATTATCCTTCCATTTACATTTTTGCAATGCCTTTGTACTTGTCTTAATTCAAAGACTGAAATCATAATATGGTATGTAAAAGGCTACGTGATCTGACTCCACCTATCTTTTCAGAGATTTCTATTACTGCTCTGCCAATGACCATGCCTTAGCCACACTTCAAACATGCTACTTAAAAAAAAAGAACCTGTTCTTTGCATTGAATCTGCTTCCCTCCTATCTGTCCATATTTATTAATATATAATTCAAGCCAATTTATTCTTCACCCAAAGATCATTTGCTTAGAAAAGGGTTAATTATTTCCATATTAGAAAAAGGCTCAACATTTTTATATTAATATTTCTAAGACCTTAAGTTTTTTCTTGCTAAAAACATATCTCCTCTTATAATTATGCTATGATTTGATTTAAAGTCTCTCACATACTAGTTTATAAGCTCAGTGACAGATCTTAGATTAGTTTTTGAGAAATGGTCTCACTATATAACCTGTGTAGTCCAGTTTGGCCTCAAACTCATAAACTGTCTGTTCCCATCGTTGAGTGCTAAGACTATAGGAGGGTATCTATGCCTGACTCAGTGGAGACTAGGTCTATCATCTGTCTTGTTGACACCATCATTAACTAAACTAGTTTTTCATGAATTTTCTTTTAAAAGGACTTTGTTGATATATACATGGCATAAAATAAGCTGTACATCTTAAAAGGTAGCTTTAATAATTCATATATATACATATATATATGTGTGTATGACTATAATCATTATATTGCATGTACCCACTCCCCAAATTTTCTCATGGACCTTTGTAATCTCTTCCTCCTAATGCAACCATTGACCTGCTATACATTAGACAAATTTGTATTTGCATCCTCAACGTTGAAGTCTTGTTTTTATAACTGGGAAGTTACTTTTACTGTCACATTTTCTTATCCAATTAAAGTACCACTTTCCTTCTTGATTTTTACTGTGATACATATATATATATATATACATATATACATATATGTATATATATGCCATTTTAAGTGTACAATTCAGTGACATTGTTATAGCTACAGCATTGTGCAATGGCTACTATTGTGCATCTCCAAAATATTCTCATCATCTATTTCTAGTCTAATTGCTAACAAGGTATCTCTTTCCCGAACTGACTAATCATCACCATAAATGGACTTGAGAAGGTAAGAGACAAGCTCTATGAGTCAGCAACTAACTCCAACTTCATTTCAGACACAAGGTTCACCTACGCAAACGTTAACAAACAAGACGTCTAAACCGGAGTCACCAGACTTGAAGGCATGTGCATTCACCCTGCACTCACGAGGTTCTTTGAGAGTCCACATACCATACCCCCCACACATGCTGGGAGCTCAAATGTAACATGAGTCTACCCTAAAACAACAACAGCAAGCGCACTTAGTTCAAAAAAAGCGACAAGGTCATAAGAAAACATCTGTAATAATTAACTAAGTCCATGGAAAACTCATTTTAAAACTACCCCCCATGGAGTTTTGGAACAAAACAACTTAACGACTGCCTGGTTATAGTGTAGAGCTATTTCTTTTGCCCTTGATTTACTGCTGGGATTTTTCAGCCCTTTCCAATTCTTGCTCAGCACTAATGGTTCAAAGATTAAAGTCCAGTGTGCGAATGGAATCGCCCCATTCTTAGTACTTTGGTGTTACTATTTTCTAGTTTTTACCCTAGGAAAGGTAAGTAGGAATGGCAGAACTTTGGGAGAACAGTCGAGAAATCTAATACTAAATGGAAGACCATAAGGCAAGATTAGAAACCTTACTGCTTTTAGGACAGCAGAAGGGCAGGGAGGAGGAAGAGCTACTGTGGTTGAGGTGCCAAGTTCATTGTAGAGGCTGCCAGGCAGAAGCCACAAGAATGAAAGGAAGTCTTGTTAGCGAAACCTAGAACTTAGAATACACGCCTATAGCCAGGAATTCCATTTAAATGAGAACACATTCGTCTAAATGTAGTTTGCTTTTGTTCAACTAATATACATTCCTAAATATTCTGATTGTTAGACTAATTTTACTTTCTAGGGAAGTGTCCATCTCCTATGGGATACAGTCTTGGTGGTATTTCAATGAAGGCGTTTTGGTTTAACTCTAGGCAGGGTACAATTGTACCTGCAATACAGGCTGTGCCAAACATGTCCTCTCTTGGGAATTTGAACCTTGGGCATTAGAACAGAAAACATTTGGAACTGGTTCAGTCACATGAAGGTACTTTGAAAAACACTTTAATCCATTCCTTTCTATCTAGTCCTTAGAGATTCTCTAGCTTATGTTTCACTCCAAGCAGATCTACTATTAATACTTTTATTAAGTTCTGTTGTTTGCTCAACACTACGAAGACTTACAACTTGGGACTACAATGTGCATACTATCCCCCTTAACCCCTATACTAAATCTCTTGTTTCCAACACTACAATGTCCATCCATGGTTCCTTGGCTTTAAGAACATTTTTTTCAATACGTAATCCAAATGTTACTTCTGTGGAAATATTAACAATTCCCTGGCTTTCCATAACACTATACATATATCTGTTTCAACACATATCGTATCTGATTATGCTGTGTTTACTGATCAGTTTGCCTTCAGGACTATGAGGTTCTTGAACAGATACAGTTTATTTCTTTCAGTATCCTCAGTATAATGAATGCTTGATAAAAATACTTTTTGTATGAATATATGAGTAACTGCATATTGCAAGCAAACTGTCTCCTCCATCAGAGTGAAAATGATATTTCTACTCTTCACATTTAATAGGGGTTGGGACTCATTGTCTTAAAGGACCAAAGGGGAGAGATAAATCCAGTATATATTACCAATAAGAAAAACATAAAGAGATACACTTCTTTCATAATTTGTTTTTTATTCACATTACATCCAAATCACAGCTCCACTCTCTCATCTCCTCCCAGTCATACCTTTGCAAATTCCTCCCATTACCCCTCTCCTTCTCAGAGAAGGGGAAGGCTCTTTGGGTACCACCTCACCCTGGGACATCTAAGCACCTCCTCTCCCACTGAGGCCCAACCAGACAGTCCAGTTGGGGGAAGAGGATTCAGTCAGGCAACAGAATCAGAGACAGCCTCTGCTTCAATTGTTAGAGGACCCACATGAATACCAAGATGCACATCTGCTACAAATATGTGTGGGAGAGGTCTAGCTCTAGCCCCTGCATGCTCTTTGGTTGACAGTTCAGTCTCTATGAGCTCTCATGGGCCCAGGTTAGTTGATTCTGTAGATCTTCGTGTGGTATCCTTGACCCCTCTGGCTTGCTCAATTCTGTCCCCAACTCTTATACAAGACTCCTTGAGCTCCACCTAATGTTTGGCTGTGGGTCTCTGCATCTGTTTTGCTCTGCTTCTGGATGAAGCCTCCTAGGAGACAGTTGTGCTAGGTTCTTGTCTTCAAGCATAACAGAGTATCATTAATAGTGTCAGGGGTTGGCTCTCTCCCATAGGATGGCTCTTAAATTGGGCCAGTCATTTATTGGCCATTCCTTCAACCTCTGGTCCATCTTTATCTCTGCTCATCTTGTAGGCAAGACAAATTTTGGGTTGAAGGTTTTGTGGGTGGGTTGATGTCACCCTCCTTCCACTGGAAGCCCTGCCTGGCTATAGGAGGTGGCCACTTCAAGCTCTATATCCTCCACTGGTAGGAATCTCAGTTAGAATCACCCCATAGACTCTCCATAGCTTCCCCCTTCCCAGGTCTAAAGCTAGTCCCAGAGATGCCACCCATCTATTTCCACTGTCACTCCCGGCCCTCTCCTGCCCCAGTCCCCCTATACCTGATTGCCATCCCTATACCCCTCCTTACCCAGTCTCACTCAGTTCCCTCTCTCTCTCTACCTCTGATGACTATTTTGTTTCCCCTCCTGAGTGACATTCTCATATCCTGCCTTGGGACCTTCTTATTACCCAGTTTCTTTGCGTCTTTGGATTGTAGCACGTTCTTACAGTAGACAGAAAATAGAGGTGACTATGTAAGGTAGAGGTGAAGGAAAATAGCTGATTACAAAACTGTACAAATGAATGCCAGGCAAAGGCATGGAAATATGGAGAGAATTCATGGTGTTCTACTTGAGATGAAATCCACGGAGAGTGAAAGGAGGTGAAGTATATTAGTAAATATTTAACATCCAGCTCTCTGGGGGAAAGGAAGGCCTTCCTTTGTAGAATTTGCCACTTGTAAACGTTCTCACTGTGGGTGATTCAAGTTGCCAGCACGGTGTCGCTGAATGCAGAGTTGAGAAGAAATGCTGTATGGTACATTGTTATGTAGGCTTTATAGAAACTTCCGAATAATAGCAATAGTTAATGTGGCAAAATAGTAAGGTAAGATAAAGAAATACAAGGAGGGAAGCCAGATGTCCAAAAGCTATTTTGCATATATGTTCATAAAATTAAATGACCCTAAAAATTCCACTAGAAAATTCTTAGACTGCAAAAGCACTTTGTACAAGGTAGCAGGATATAACATTAACATAGACATTGAAGAATATAGGTAGCATTATTAGGGTAGATATTTTGAGGCAGAATCATGTTATATTACCCATTCTTCTTGGTTCAAGCGATAATCTAGCCTCAGCATCCCACTACTAACAGGAATCCAGACATTAACACTATACAAGGGCAGAGCAACGTTTGCATTTCTGGCCCTCCATCCACTTCCTGAGTGTTGGAATTAGAAGCGTAGGCCAACACATCCGGATTTTATGTGCTGCTAGAGACCAGAGCAAGGCAAGTACTCTATCAACTGAGCTACTTCTTTGTGCCAGAGTAACTTTTAAAAGGGATCGCTTTATTATTTTTAGTTGTTTTTATGTATATAAACGATTCCCCATCTCTCTCTCTCTCTCTCTCTCTCTCTCTCTCTCTCTCTCTAATACACACACACACACACACTGGAACTGGAGTTGCAAACAAATGGTTATACATTTATATATTTGTGAGCCACCACATTGTGGGTACTGTTAACCAAACACAGGTCTTCGGTAAGACCTACAAGAGCTCTTAACCTCTAAGCCATCTTTCCAGCCTCCAAACAGAGCAACTTTTAAAGCAAGTAAATTAGATGCCTGGCTCCCTTTCTTTTACCACTAACTTTTTTCTTTGTTGTACTTTAAAAAGGAAATTCATTCTCGACAAATCAGCCCACACTTTAGTTGCGCATCCATTGAATTGCTCATCTGAGGATACAACTCACTTCCTATTTTGTCTCTCGTTTACTGTGCTTAAGTAGAAGGAAATGAAGTAAGAAAGGAAAATGATCTCTTCCTTTTACTTTCCTTTTCTTGCTATGAGAAAAGACAAACTGCCTCCTTAATGAACACACACACACACACACACACACACACCAGAGAGAGAAGGAGACAGAGACAGAGGCAGAGAGACACATTAAAATAGGTCACATATATTCCACATGAATGAATTAATTTAAACTTAAAGTTTAAACAGATTTTTTTCAGAGACCCTCCCATATTTCTTCTCCTTGATGTTCTAAGTAAGTATCTGCCTTTAGAAAATATGCTATATTCTCCACATTATAGGCCTGTAATGTTCACATGATCACTATACCCCTCTGGATAAAAAACAAAGCTAGCTGGAGGCAAGTAGAGCAGTTGGTAGTGGTTGTCTACTTTGGTTACAGGATGAACTTACGATAGAAATAAGGAATTGAAGAATTCAAACTATCCATATCCTCAGGTGGCACAATGTTATACATTAGAGATCGCAAAAATTCTGCCAGAAAACTTCTAAAGCAATGAACAAATTAAGAAGTATGTCAGCATTCAGACTCACTTGCACAATCAATAGCTTATCTGCATCCTACAATAAGCACAGAGAAGGAATCATGAACACTCCATTCATAATAGCGTCAAAGAAAATAAAATATCTAGGAATAAACCTAACCATGGAAATAGAAGAACTCTACAGTGAAAACATTAAACCTCTGATCAAAGAGATAAGGACATTAGAAAAGTAATAGATCCCATGCATTGATAAAGTTAACAGTGTAAATATTACCATGCTATAAAAGCTATTTATAGATTCAATGCAATCTTGATCAAAATCCCCATCTCATTTTTCACAGAAATAAAAAAAATCTATCCTAAAATTTATATGGTTACGTAAAAAGTCTACAGTAGCCAAAACAATTCTGAGAAAAAGAACAGTACTTGGGAAATTACAATCACTGATCTGAAGACATATTACAGTGCCCTAGTAATAAAAATAGTATGCTGCTGGCAGAAAAACAGACACGAAGTTCAATGGAACAAAATAAAAAACCTAAACATGAATACACTTAATGTCATCTATTTCATATTTGAAAAAGATACCAAAAGCATACTTTGGAGAAAAGAAAGCATCTTTAAAAAATGGTGCTGGGAAAACTGGATGTCCACATGCAGAAGAATAAAATTGGATCATATCGATCTCCTTGCATGAAAACCAACTCCAAATGGCTCGAAAGCCCAAACCTGAATCCTCAAACACTCAAACAGCTAGAAGAAAACTTAGTGCTGTACATGATGTAGGAGTAGGACATGACTTCCTGAATAGGACTCCATTTGTTCTAGAATTAAGGTTAACAATTGACATGTACAACTTTATTACACATAAAGGCATTCACCCAGCAAAAAAACAGTCAACAGGGGGAAGAGGAAGCCCACAAAATGGGGAAGAATCTTTGCCAACTATTCATATGATAGCAGATTAGTATCTAAAATATTAAAAAAAAAAACCAGAAAGAATTAAAAAAAAAAGTACCATTCAAAAAATGGGCCTGGGACCTGAACAGAGAGTTCTCAGAAGAAAAGCCTGACTAAGAAATATCTCAAAAATGTTCATTGTCCCTATCAATTAGGGAAGTACCAAAAATTCAAACAACTGACAAGTTCTGGACGGGATGCAGGAAAAAGGGAACCCTTATTTGCTGTGGTGGGAGTGTAAACTGGTGCGGCCACTATGGTATGGAATCAGTGTGGAGAACTCTCAAAAAGCTAATAATAAATCTGTATGACCCAGCCATACCATTCCTGGTTGTTTGCCTAAAGGACCTGACATACCGCTCCACAGATACATACTCAGCCATGTTAACAATACCGGGAATGGAACCCATCTGTCCTCCATCTGATGAATGGATAATGAAAATGTGGTACATAGACACTATGGGATACTATTCAATCGTAAAGAAACATGAACTAGAAAAGATCACGTTGAGTGTGGTACCCTTGATTGAAAGGCAAATACCACATGTTCTCTCTCATTGAAGACACCTAGCTCTAAGTTTGTAGGCCTAAGTATGTATCCTAGAGCAATTGCAGAGACCATGAAAGTAAAGGACCATCGCCAGGATAGGTGGGATGGGGAGCAAGAAAAGAATAGGAGGATACTAATGATCTGACTAGGGAAATGCGAAAGGAGGGGCTCTTTATGGAGAGAGATGGAAACACAGACAAAGGAGGGAGGACAGTAAATGGGATAGCAGGGTATGAAGGATCTAATGGGAAAATGGGAAAGGAGGGGTTGCTTAGGGAGGGGAAAGGAGTAAATACAGTTAAAAATGACAGTAAAGATGACTGAAAAAGCCACAAGAAACTATCCTATTAACTGTTTACCCCCCAAACCCTATAAAGCATGTAATTTTGCATATAAATATGCATATGTAATTTTAATGAACTTTTCTCATCTGAACTGATGGTGTATCTTCAAGAGCCAAAGACCCATTTAACAAAAACCATAATACCAGACATGAGAAGTCCTTCTTTGATTTTTTGTCCAGGGCTGTCCCAAGAAAAGGAGAAATTATATGATTATGTTATAACCTCAAAAATCAAAGCAAATAAAAATTCTATAGAATGGAGTTTGCATATCTTCTCTGGGCTTGACTGCACTACTCGACAATTTTCTCTCTTGAATGTTTCTGCTTTGTCTCATTATGGTTTCTTTTTGTTGTCTTTGGTTTTAATTGCTTAGAAACTTGTTCTTTCCTAGTAAGAGACAGAAGGGGAGTGGATCTGGAAGGGAGGGAAGGTGTGGGGGGGACTGAGAGGAGTAGAGGGAGGAGAAATTATAATCAGGATATGTTGTATGAGAAAAGAATTTATTTTCGTAAAAAGGAAAGAAAATTATTTTCAGCTATCAATTTCTTGGTGGACAGACTTAATTTATTCTTCAATAAGGCATAGCTGACACAATAACTCATAAAACCTTAATGTGCTGCCAATCAGACTTTTGTTTTATTATATATTTTTCTTAAAAAATTAGAGAAACTGATGAATATATGCATATATTTGAACTGGAGGAGGTTCCTACCTCTCAATTTATATCATATGGGTTATTATTTTCAATGATTTCGAGATAGATAAAGATCCATTATAAGCCTTAACTAAAACAAGAAAATTGACTTTCAAAGTTAATCAGTTATTAAAATGATAATAGATTCTTTGCAATGTGTCAGTAAATTACCATATCTAAAGAAATCGTGGAGTTATCAGTGAGGTTTGAAGTCCTTCCTTTTTTTCTTATTAATTTTTTTCTTTCTATTATTTATTGGTTTATTTATTTATTTGTAGAGGCAAGGCACACATGCCACAGTACACTAATAGACACTTGAGAACAACCTACAGGACTCAATCCCTCCTTCTACCATGCGGAGTCCATGGTCCTCAGTTGTAGCTATTGCCTGTACTTGGTGCTTCATCTTGCTATCCTTAAATTATTTTTAATTTAAATATAATTTCATTATTGCCCCTCTCCTCCCTCCAATTTGTCCAAAGTCCCCCACCTCAATCCCACTCAATTTCCTCTTTTTTTTTCTTTTCTTTTTATCAGAGCTGGGGACCAAACCCAGGGCCTTGCGCTTGCTAGGCAAGTGCTCTACCACTGAGCTAAATCCCCAACCCCCAATTTCCTCTTATATATATTATATATAATGAATAAATCTGGTGAGTCTTTTTAGTGTTTCTTTTATTTCTATGTTTTAGAGCCATTCTCTTGATATTAGATACAATTAGGGAAATCATCCCTGAGGATTAATTTCTCCTTTCTCAGCAACTGTCACAGTTACCTGTAGTTCATCATCTAAGGGCAAGGCCCCAAGTGACTTCCTCCCTCCGTGTTGGCAAGTCAACTAGATCTGTCATCATTCAGATCTGGTTAGGCAGCCTTATTGTTAAGATTTTGTAAGTGTTGTTTCCTCTTACCTTTATTTTAATAAAAGGAGAGAAAACTCAATGTGCAAACTTAAGTCGTTGGAAATGACTTTGGCAGGTTGTTTTAGATATTTGCAGTAAAATAGATCTTAGAAGTTTGTAGCAAAAGCACTTAATTTATTCTTCACCTGGTTTCCGTTTTGAAAGGTTTCTTTTCACATATAATCACAGTATATGGATGTGGTTTTAATATGACATGTTTTCTCCAGTAAGAACAGAAATTCAAAGACGCAAACTCTTGGCAGCTGAAGCATTTGTAGCAGTTTTAATACACTCCAAGAAATCCTGTTACGAAAATGCTAATAGGTAAGCCTTCAAATGATAAACTCGGGCTGTCCCAAATACGGTATATATTGATATATTGTTGACATACATTATTGAATATATATATATGTATATATATATATATTTTCTGGTGCTATCTCTATTGTGAATACATACTTTACACTTCACTGTCAAGAAGAAAAGCTTCAGAAGGAAGTCTTTTCCCTTGGGGATCATAATACACCAGGGCTCAAAGATGGCCTTGCTTTTTGTTGCCTCTTTCTTCACTCACTGTCATGAACAGTTGATAGGAGATACATTATCATAATCGCGATCTTGCCTCCTTTCTCCACCATTGAATTAAAGTCATGAGGGAGGGATAGTGTTGATCACTCATGTTTCTCTGAATAAAGCTAAGTGTGAACAGACATTCTGCCATATCTTTTATTCATGTAGTAACTTTCCTTGTTACATTGTCATTGTTACTGACAATGAGCACTGTGAATGTTCATCTTAACTTGAGTTTCCCCCATGCCTATCAACCATTGTAAAATTGTCTTTAACTAAATATTATCTTTTCTCTTGAAGACCGTTTTTCAGTGACAAATGCCAAATGCTTGGCCTATTTTATTTATCATAATGCTCTTTAGATATATCTTATGGCAAATGACAGGATGACTTCTGTTTTAAAAGCTAATAGTATACCATCAACCATCATTCTCTCTCTCTCTCTCTCTCTCTCTCTGTCTCTGTATACATATATATATATGTATATATGAGTGTATATAATAGTATATTACATATTATTTTATTTTATTTATTCATTAATATGTTGGTAGGTGCCTAGGCACACTCTGTATATTGGCCATTGTGAAGTATTCTGAGATGAATGCTGAAATGCAAGTAACCCTTCAATGTACTGCCTTTTAATTCCTTTGGATATATATTCACTACATATTCCTTAAACAGCCACATTTATTAAATATTTTGAGAAAAATATTCATGATGACTTAAGAAAAACCATGTCACTCTGTCTGGCAAGCTGTGGAACACAATGTAAAAACACTCAGTTGCCTGAAATGAAACTATTTTGTACATTGGGAATTTGAGTCTTAGAGAGGGAAAGAGATACACCGAAGTCTCACAAGGTGGCAATATATATAACCAGGCTTGGGTATTAGGATGAATTGCAACTCCTTTGGCACCAAGAAGAAGTAGTTGAAGGAGATGAGATTACAAAGAGATAGCTAACAGGATTAAGGAAAATGTTGGTACCTGTGTTCACATATGGGAAGGAAATACCCTGTGTGCTATCCTGCCTGTCTAGTGATCCTGAGCACAGGCCTTAGACAAGAAGCAAGAAGTTACAAGGAAGCAAGCTTTGTTCACCAGCTGGCAGGATAGTCACTCAAGTAGAACTGTGTTCCTACAGAAGCAGAGAGTGTCCAAGTTTGACCTACTTTGCTTGAAAGCTGGGTGAAAAAATCTTAGCAGGAAGGCTGAGGAGAAGAGATCCGTCAGAAGAGGTATGGATGGGTGATCTGAGAGATATTTTAACTTGGGTTGGAGGAATTTCTGGTAAGGACAGATAGCCTCTAGGTGTCTTCTGCACCCAGCACTCCGACATCTTGAATTAGACCTGTTTGTTTACTGAATGCTGCACTTTGTCACCCTACCCCTCGGTTTTCAAGTTGGTCAAGGAGAGCCTGTGAGGCTCACTGCAGGAGATTGGAACTTCTATATCCATTAGACACAAATGGGTTCTTCATTCACAGAATCCAAGATCCACATGGTATCCTCTCTATGTACCACCCTGAGAACAGAACGGATCCAGGTTGGGATGGACTTTGGTACTCAGTGTTACTGCCTCTCTTTAGACCTGGCAACCCTGTTCCTTGCATGAGACTAGTCATTGAGTTCCATCAGGGGTGTGGAATGTTGTGAAGTGAGTTCAGGAAAGAAAGAGGCAATTAAGAGGACAAAGCATCTAGATAAGAAGCAATAGAAGTAGTATGAGACAGTGAAGCAGCTACATATTCTATAGTAATTGCATTAAATCCAGTCTATATCTGCTCTATATACAGTCTGGGATCTTCTGGGTGCTTGAAAATTGCGCTAAGGCCTTACTCAGCTGCCTCCCTGGACTGTTTCTGTGGCTCTGTACTCCTGTACTTGCCATGGTGGACACTGCAAAACAAGACAATATTATAATTGCTCTGCCAGCTTCACATTGGCTCAGTGTTTGCACCCTGCCCAGGCCGCTGGGCCATTGTACACTCTTACATTCAACGCATCCTCCCTGAGTTCAGTCCCTCAGTCCAGATCTGGAGAAACCTTTCTGTCCCTTCCTGCCCTCTCACTTTTATACAGACCCCACCCTTAAATCTTCAGCAGCAGCTGCCAGCAGGAAGAGGCTCTGGAAATGCCAGTGGCAATTTTTCAGATGCTTCATGCTTTCCTCACTATTAAAACAAATGTGCTTTGCTCACTTGAAGTGATTGAACTTCCATTGCCCTCAGTAAGACGTGAGGTACTTGTCCCAAGCACAGCAAAGAAAGTTTACAGCCTGTGCAAAAGTAGCCACCCTTGTCTCTGGAACTACTGGTAGTGTAAAGTAGTCATCTCAGGCATTTCCTATGCACTATCATAGGAAGTTTAGAGCAATGCATGGTTGTTTCCTTCCTACCCACTTTCTTCGTGGGAGCTAGAGTTGCTATGACTGCGGCTGCCTGCCTCTTTGTCCCCTACCCCATTTCCCTTTCAGGCTTCCAAGTCTGTCATTTGCATGATCCTAAGGTCACTCTGCTCTCCTCGTGACTATCTAAGAGATATAAGGCAGACACTTTCTTTTCAAGCTTCACCTCCCCTTTCCCTTTATCGTGCTGCTTGATGTAGTTCCATTTCTTTTGCTGCCCCGGGACTCCTTGGACAAGTACTGCCTGTTTCATGGCCTTTTCCAGGGTAAGATAACAATTAACTAGCAGACTCTGGAGCCCATAGTTTCATACTTGTAGTGTAGGAGTCGTGGGCCTCTTAACCTTGGCAGAAGTACTCTCAATCACTTTCTCCAGACTTCTTGGGCATTTCAGCTCACTTACAAATGCAAAGCTAAAATATGTGGAACTTGAACTTTACAAGAAAATCTGTTAAAAAAAAAAAAAGCTTTCAATATCACCTAAGCTTTAGTGTACTTTTACATTTGTCGCCTCACTGGATCTTCATGATGACCAGATGAGGTAAATAGTTCCTTATCCCAATTATTATTTTATTTTGTAATTAAAGCATGGTCTCAATATGTATCGCAGGCTGGCCTTGAACTTGGGGTTTTCTTGCTTAGGGTCCCAAGTGTTTAGATAATAGGCATATGCCACTATCTGGCTTATCTTCATTTTCTCTTTGAAAATCATACCACATAATAATAACATGAATGACTAAAATTCATTGGGTACATGAAGTGTTTCAAGCAGAGTTTTAAAACTATGCATAGTAACTCATAGTTCTCTCCTAGCAATGCCACGACCTACTCGTTGAAGTTACTCTAATGTTAAAGATTAGAAAACTGAGACCAAGAAAAGGTATGGAACAAGCTGAAGGTCACATAGATAATAGTAAAAGTGACTTGTTTTGAAAGTGGGTAAGCTGGCTGCAGAGCTCACCTGTGTGAACACTCTGCTAGTTAGATGGAAAAGGTTGAACTGGTAACTAATTGCGCAGAATCACAAAACTCTTTAACTCATAGCTATACTAAAACATGTACATTTCTCACCCTAAATTCTGGGATGTTTTGGCTACATTTTCATTTACTTGTTCATCTAGCAAATATTAGTTAGATAAGACAGATACTAAGTACTATGCTATATATTCATTGGGTATGAATTGTGATTGTTCTGGAACTTAAAGTCTAGAGTGATAACTAGATGAAGCAAAGAAAGCCTATCATGATGATTACCAGGGCACATAATAGAAAGAGGCCCTGAAGTTTCATAATTCTCATCAATAAGCCAGTTGTGGTAATACCATTTCATTTTTCATAAGATTATATTTTGGTTCTTTTATTAAATTCTAGTGATGGGGATAGAATGGATCAATACATGTGTACCCATGAGCATAGAATGATATTCAAAATACAAGTATCAGATGCTATCATTGTGGGTTTTTCTGTTCTATAAGCATGTCTTTGAACTAACAAGGGCCAAGGCAGTGTTCGAGGAACCAGAGAATACTTTCAAGGAAGAGCAAGCTGAATGATCAATTGGTATACATGGCCTGGTGGCTTCCAGAATGGAACAAATGTTTTCTTTCTAACTCAGATTCGTGGATGGAATGAATACAGGCGGCTACCGCTGGTCTCTTTTCAAATAAACTTAATCCTTCCGTAGTCTTCTGCTCCACTTGACAACAATCGTAGTTCATCCTGTAACTTTCATGGCCTCAGCCAGTGAGTTGAGGACTCCCGAATGAACACTTTTGGAACTGGCTTCTGAAAGTTGAGGATGTAGGGGAAAGTGGGGAGAGAGCAAGGGTGAGCCATTACATAGGCCTTCTTGATAGTTGGAGGTCAAAAGAAGCAGAGGCCTTGGGGATTTCTAAGGTATCGGTCAGGTAGCTTATAGCCTTTTAGGATGCCTCCAGGGACCACACTTCATAAAATGGTATTTTCCAACAGGGCATCAAGAAGCCACTGTTATTTTTATAAGCATGGAAGGTTTTAACTGGTTATTCTCTTTCTTTTTCTCAAAGCCACTTAGTTTAGTCCTGAACCATGGTGAGACCAGGAGGGAAAGTAACAATTATTTCTCACATTCATTATATTCTAAAGGACTCTTGAGACGGAGCCATGGCAAGCAACTATAGTTCCCGCTTCCTGGTTTACAGATAAATGTGTGAAAGCAAAGACAGTGGCAGGCACTACCTCATATCAGTAGGTAGTGATAGAGCTAGGACTGTGGGTTTTTCAAAGCCAGATGACAGATGGCCACACATTTAGCCACTTAAAAATTGCAGATAATTTTTAGCCACTTAAAAATTGCAGATAATTTTTATGTGACAAAGTTTTGTAAAGCTCTAGGTCCAGAGCCTGATGTGGTGTCTTACACTTCTCATTCCAGCACTTGAGAGGCCAAGACAGGAGGATAGTTAGTTCAAGGTCAGTCTGGAATACATAGTGAGGTCATGTCTCAAAACTAAAATAAATAAAAAAATAACATAAGCAAATAAACAAATATAGACATGGCTTGATGGCTCCTCTAGTTCAGGTGCTAGAATATCACGATCAAGATGTTGGCTGCAGAAAAGGAGGCAGAAAGACTGTAATAGCCAGTGGGGATGGAAGAGAACAACGAAACAAAGCATTCTGGGCACAACAGGACTGATATGTGTATAAACTCACAAGACACTGGGACAGTATATGTGGGGTCTGCACAGGTCTAAGTGAGATGGGGTCCCAGGGCTGAGAGGGGAAGTAGACATGATCTCCCATCCTTAACTCAGAACCTAGCTCCACCTGATAACAGCTCAGAAAAGGAAAATTAGTTTCCTCCACTGGAGTCTCACTGAGCATACAAAGCCACTTAAGGGCAGGGCCTGTGCTGAGCAGTAGCTGAACAACACAAAATAAATTCAATAGCATTTTTTGGAGGATCTTTGTGTCTTACAATGTTTTGTCTTGGAATTTTAAATTTTTTTCCTTGCAGATCTTTTCCTTATATGCTGTGGTTTCCAATTTTGTTTTCATGGGTTTTCTGTTTGTGTGACCGTATGTCTCAGCATGTTTCTTGTGCTTTTTCTTTGGTTCTTTTTTCCTGTTTTTTGGGGGGGTTGTTTTTGTTTTGTTTGGCCAATTCTGGTTTGTCTGTATTATTTTTAGATGCCTGTTTGTGTTTTAATGAGAGAGAGAGAGAGAGAGAGAGAGAGAGAGAGAGAGAGAGAGAGAGAGAGTGTGAGTATAGATTTGAGTGGGTGGTGAAGCGGACAGGACCAGGGAGGGGTTGGAGGCAGAGACACCATGATCATTATAAGGAAAACAATCAATTTTGAAAAATATGTTGGTGTAGGATCCATGAATTACCATTGTCCTCCTTTATGTTGGCATTGTTTAGTTCCTTGTAACAGTTTGCTTCTTTGAAGTTAGCAAGAGTGACCTTTCTGGCAAGCTTGTCATAAAGTGTAAGATTATCATAAAAGTTACAACACCTTTGCCCTACTCAATTGTTTACAACTAAATCATAGGTTTCAGTCACACTCAAGGGCATGGTATTACACAAGGGAAGGAAAACCAAACTAAAAACAAAAGATGGCAATTTTACCACTTTAGAGTTGCTTTGCCGTAGATGCCTATCAAGCTCCATTTGGCTCCGCATCCTGTGCTCTCACCAATAGTAAAGTGTGGCAACTATTTCCATTCCTCCCCAGTGTGCACGTACCACTCCGAGGCACATTTTTCTAGACGAGAGTAGAACAAAGCTAAGATGTCATCTCTGTTTTTGAACTCGTGTCATGGGTCACAAGGCCTAGAATACTAAGAAAGGAATGTATGGATGCACATCACACCTTAAGATGGAATGTTGTTTTTTCAGAAAAAAAGCATGTCTTTCCAGTTCTGGAGACATCAGCTCTTATCCTGACAACTTTGAAGTTGCTCATAAAGGCAGCAGGAATCAAGCTGCTGCTTCTGATTTTGTGGCCAATCTCATTATTTTTTACTGTCAGGGAAGATGTGACCCCTAAAGAAAATGGATTAAAGTGAACTCTTTAAATCTCCCAGCCTGGGCCAAAGAGCTTGCTGTGATAACTTCTGAAGTTTACAGAACCCATATAGCCTTCTCTATAGGGGCCCCTTCTTTGCTGACAACAGGAGCCTCTTAAGCTATCCATTTATTTACATCATTTATTCAGTCAGTTTACTAATGAGCATTTATAGAAAAAGTCTTTGTGTAAGACACTGTTCTAGGAATTAGCCATACTGACATCAGCATTCCTAAATGAATGGGATCATGGGAAAAATGCAGACAACAAGTGAAGCTCAAGGCCATACTATTGGGTTCTTCTGTTTAAGAAAATGAAACAAAAATGGGGTTGGGGATTTAGCTCAGTGGTAGAGCGCTTGCCTGGAAGCTGCAAGGCCCTGGGTTCAGTCCCCCCAGCTCCGGGGGAAGAAAATGAAACAAAGCAAAAACTAAATTAAAAATTCTCTGATTAGGCCATTGAAATTAGAGTAGTATCTGCCAGCATAGGAAGGCATGAGGAAGGAGAAGTGGGAAGTATGAGGAGGAGAGGTGGAGAGAAATTGGTGCATGCAGAATTATGTGACTGGAGATATACTCCAAGCTTGTGGGGGGCTCTTTTTGACTGGATCAAGGAATTGATGTGCTTACTCAAGATTCTAGGACCCGACAAATGAATCAAACAGGTGAATCCAAGGGAGCAACAGAATTTGTACCAAACTGGAGGGAGTAAACAAATAGGAAAAGTTAAACAACATATGGTTCTAATAAAGCATGGCCAGCAAGCTGCCAATTTGTGATCCCAGCTTAGACAAAGGTGGTAGTGTTTATGCCTAGATGGAAATGACAAAGGTATAATGATTACTGTTTAGCAAATGCTTTTAGAAAAAACCTAAAGGTCTGAACTCATTCAATTTACATGTCACTCTTACTAAGTAGGTAAATTTGTTGGGCCTGTTATAGAGACAAAAACAACAAACAAAAAAACAGGGGCCCAAAGAAGTTAGATAATTTGTCTGAGACCACACAGCCAATAACTGTAACTGAAATTTAAATTCAGGCAGTTTGGTTTCAGAGTGGTTGTTCTAAATGTTCATGTCCCTAGTCTAACTGGATGTCTGCATATAGAAGAATGCAAACAGATACATAGTTATCACCCTGCACAAAACTCAAGTCTAAGTGGATCAAAGACCTCAACATAAAACTGGATACACTAGATCTAATAGAAGAGAAAGTGGTAAATACCCTTGAACATATTAGCACAGGAGAGAACTTCCTGAACAGAACACCAATAACTCCAGTACTAAGATCAACAATTAGTAAATGGGACCTCCTGAAACTGAAAATACCCAAATTCAGTCATTATTTTCAAGTTATAGTCTGCAAAAAATATTCAAACACAATTTAACCACATCTTATGCCCTATATAGCAATTTATTTTCGTCCAGTTTCCGATATCTTGTTGTATCAGTGACTTGATTAGAATCACATTTCTGGTATATGTATCTTTTATGACACTTCTTTCCATCTTGCATAAAGAGGACTTTATAATTGTTCCAGGAGAAATGATGAGAGCCATGTTTTTAGTGTTAACAATAGAAGTAGCAAAGGGTCAATAGGTTTAAGATACTATGGAAAAGTAGAGTTCATAGGACCTAGGGACTAATTACAAAATGTAATGAGAAAGGGGAGTTAAGCGTACCTGAACTGCAGGTTGAGACAGTGATAAAGCCAATAATGGCGGACTCCAGGAAGAAGACATGTGTGGTTAGGACAGGTACAGGCAGGAATGTCCACTGGTCAAGAAACAATAATTGGTCATTGAGATTGGAATAAGGTTTCAAAGGTACTTACAATAATGGTCCATGTTGTGAGAATGAGGTAGCAAAGAAGGAATATGTAAGGAGAGAAATAAGAGGATTGGAGTGAGAAACACAAGGAAGACCTGCTCTGTATAAGCTAAGAAGGAATGTAGTCTTGACAGGGAAAGAGGTCATGAGAATGGAAGAAAGGTGACGAGAGCCTGATGAGTGTTGGTTCAGAGTAGCCTGCAGGTAAGTGTTTCAAAGGGGAAAACACAAGGAATATTATAATATCAAGAAGGAAGTAAAAAGGTTTTCACCATGTGATGGTCACTGAATCCCCTGAAATAACAGAATAGGTTGAATGGCAGGAGAAGGAGTCAGTTAAAAATCTAAATAGGAGGCTAGACATTTGTTGGTTTTTCAAAAAAGGAAATAGAAATATATTTCGCAGCACTAGAAATATTCGATAAAAAGCATGTTAGCATGACTATTTGTAGAGTATCTTGCATAGGTGGTTAAATAATGTAAATATCATATGGTCTCATGGTAAATATGATTTTTTTTCCAATCCTCTAAGCTCTATTCATTTTATCCAATCTAATTTCGTGTTCTTAGTCTTCAACTTAGGTGGCTCAAAACAATTGGCTCCTTCAGCCAGAATCTACACTTCTTAAAGGTAATTGTGAATTCTAGTCTCCAATTTCACAAATTAAGTACAAACCTTACCCCTTTTGCAACATAGCACTACCTTCATAGTGGTGGGTTTCTGACAGTGTCTAATTGTACAGCTCAAAATGGCATAACTTTGATTTCTCAACCCACCTAATTCTTCTCCAATGCTGGGATTGGGATTGTGGGATTACAGCCGTGTACCACCATACTTATCTTTAGAGTGCTTTCCTTGAGTTCATCTTTGATCTTATTCGGCCCCCCTCCCATCATTTTTATCAACAAATCTTCAGAATATC
Organism: Rattus rattus; assembly: GCF_011064425.1. Taxonomy (NCBI): domain Eukaryota; kingdom Metazoa; phylum Chordata; class Mammalia; order Rodentia; family Muridae; genus Rattus; species Rattus rattus. The sequence goes on from NC_046172.1 coordinate 16,429,768, forward strand.
ATATATTCTAAATAATAGCTTGCCTGCATAACACCTTGATTTGGTGGTAGAAATCAAGGTAGTCTAGCAAGGAAAGCAATTACATATGGGTAAAGTTAAGTGTCTCATGCAAACAAGCTAAGTGCAAATTTGAGCAAAGTAGAATAAGAAAACCAGACTATGACATATTACATATTATAGGCCCTGTTTCCTTGCTGTCTGACATATTCCCTACAAACTCAGCTTATCTATGTAGGAGGTCCTTGGTGGTTTCCGGATTTAAAAAAAATCTTTCTATCTAGTGATCCTGCACATTACATGTTTCATCTATAAGATATTCTTATTATTTTCCTAAACTCAAACACTGGTATTCCAACATCTTTGTCCATCCAAATATGATTTACCTAGGACCCCATAAGTTCCCACAGATGAAAAAATGAATTTGCTTTGATTGACTGCCTTTTCAGGGAACTTTAACCTGTACATGGGTAAAATTGGCTCCCTTTAACGTTGGTATACAAAAGGAAACGAAGATCCAGTGTAGGACATTTCAGGGGGCATATACCTAGTCCCTCAACAAAATTTAGATATGAATAAAGTGGGCCCAACATTCATTTCCCCTTAACTTTCCTTTAACAAAATTTATGGATCATGGTTCAAACAAGTACTTGTTTGTATCCTATTTTCTTGAGTGTTGCTTCCCAAACAATTATTTAATTTCTTGTGTCCTAAAAATAAAACCAAACTACCACTTCCACTAACAACAACAACAACAACAAAATCTGATAGAATTAGTCAATGGTGCTGGGAATGTAGCCCAGTGGTAGATAGAGTACTTGTCTAGCAACCATAAGAACATAGGTTCCATAATCAGACAGCCCTAACAACATCAACACCTAAATGATTAGAAAATATGCTTAGTAGCTGAGAGGGCATGGGGTATTGGGAGAAAAAGATAATGAGATGTGAATTTTGTACTTTCTATCTCCCAGGCCCTTGTAGAAGAGCAAAAAGTCTTTTGACCTGAGATGTGAAAAAACACTAACCATAGCCAGACCAGAACACACCCACCATCCTATGTGGTTTTGATCTCCTTCTGGCTAGGCCTAAAAGGGGCTGCCAGAAGGGGCTGCCAGATATAGAATTTTCTTGGCTTGCTTACTGGGTTTATAAAACCTGTGAGCCAGACTTCCCCCATCTCTCCATCCATATAATGAAAAGCCTGGGACTTTTCTGGGACCAATTGTTTCATGGATTTGGCTCTGTTGGGGGATCCTAATCCATCTGCCTCTCCCCATCACCATCAAAGGGAGGTATCCTATCTTCAGAAATAGTGTGAACACTGTCTTTCATTTATTTCTCTACCTTGAGAGTTTACGATAAGGAATATAAGTGATTTTAATGGCCTTGTAGACTCAATAGGATGATTCAAATTTCTAAGTTGATTGCAGGCTGTGCTTTGGTGTTTTCCCTGTACTAGGACAGCATTAGATTGGGTTGGTTTTGCTCCAATGGTATCAGAATGTCAGCTCTGAGCAAAATGATACTGTTAGTTGTTTTCCACCAGCTACCTCCCAGTTCTAGTTTCTGTGTCTTGAGCACTTGGTCTCTATCAAGAGCATCACTCGCTCAAGAAAATAAAACTCAGTACAGTTTAGCAGGAGTGACAGCAGGATGCAGGGGGAATCTCAAAAGTTCAGTGAAAACTCCAGTTTTTCACTGGGGATAACTAACCACTTTATGATTGGGTTTAAGGCTTGTCATATGAAAAAGATCACACACCTGATATTATCTACCTGCTCAAAAGCCACGTGAGGAAGGCCTAGGCCCAGTGAGGAAAACACTACTGTTGTTTCCTAAAATGAGCATATCGTCAAGCTGCTTTCTAAATATATATGCTTATATCCATAGATTGCTGTAGCTCTCAACCTAGGCCAGTGAAGCTCCTTTTTTCCCAAAAGATTATAATTAATGGAGAGTCTCATATCTTGTCAAAGTGCTGAGGATGAGTAATTAATGAGTAGTCAGCCTTAAATGGGACATGTTTATCACCTCTACCTTCAACAATCAGGAGACATTATAGAAGAGAGAAGGAAGAGAAAGAATTCAAGAACCAAACGATTGATAAGAGTGTCATAAAAGTCTGCCATCTAGATAAGATATTGCCACTGCAACCATGAACACACAGCACTGATGGATACCTATACTATATTGGGTCTTCAACTGTTCATCATGGATAGACAAGGTGTCCATGAGGTTCCATCCGTCCAGAGGAGCTACTGGTTGTTAAAAGTTGCTAGAGGACAGGGTATCATTTTCTCTAATGGCATAGCTATTGGGTGCCTTGGTGGGAGGAAGAAGGGTGAGTTCAGAGGGAGAGGAGAAGATATAGCAGAGTAATAATGGGTGAACACAATCACGATATATTGTAAAGTGGAGACTTAAGGTTTCTTTGGAGACTCAGTTGTATCATGTAATGTTTTTCTGGAAACTATCTTATGAGAGGATGTTTTGTTGAAGCAGACACGTCAGAGGATGTTTTGCTAAAGTAGACATGTGAGAGGATCTTTTGCTGAGAACAGACACATCCTGTTTTTCTGGAAGCAGCCTGGAAAGAGAGCATGTGATGTTTTCCTGGAACAGACACTTGGGAGGACATGTGATGCTTGGAAAGGGTATAAATATAATTCAACAGACAGTGGACAACACTCTTGCATTTGTTCGCCTTGCTATTCTTTGCTGGTCTTCCTTCCCTATTAACCTTTCCTATCTACTATCTCTGGTGGGTGTTGGGCTACAAGAAAGGTAAAAGAGTTTAAGAACCCTAATTAAAGTAAGTTTTGAAAAATCTAAGCCTACAGTATTGCATACCTACAAGGAACTAAAAAATAGAGATAGATGAGATCGGGCGCGTTCAGGGTGGTATGAGCCTGCCCCACATGTGGCCCATACATATACAGCCACCCAATTAGACAAGATGGATGAAGCAAAGAAGTGCAGGCCAACAGGAGCTGGATGTAGATCTCACCTGAGAGACACAGCCAGAATACAGCAAATACATGGCGAATGCCAGCAGCAAACCACTGAACTGAGAATAGGACCCCCGTTGAAGGAATCAGAGAAAGAACTGGAAGAGCTTGAAGGGGCTCGAGACCCTATATGTATAACAATGCCAAGCAACCAGAGCTTCCAGGGACTAAGCCACTACCCAAAGACTATACATGGACTGACCCTGGACTCTGAACTCACAGGTAGCAATGAATATCCTAGTAAGAGCACCAGTGGAAGGGGAAGCCCTGGGTCCTGCTATGACTGAACCCCCAGTGAACGTGATTGTTGGGGGGAGGGCGGCAATGGGGGGAAGATGGTGAGGGCAACACCCATATAGGAGGGGAGGGGGAGGGATTAGGGGGATGTTTGCCCGGAAACCAGGAAAGGGAATAACATTCGAAATGTATATAAGAAATACTCAAGTTAATAATAATAATAATAATAAAAAAAACCAACCTAAGAGCAAAAAGTATAAGGCATTTCTCAGAAAGGATCCCACTGTCCTTTTTACTCACAGGTATATTTGCTGTGACTTACTTCTGTCATTTATACTAGTTTGCAATAAAGATAGCTTTCATAAAACATAAAAAAAAAATAGAGATAGAATCCAAAATATTTTTCTTCAGGTTTCCAAATAAACATCATTACCCTGGAAAACCACAAAGCACTTCCCAAAATGTGCCAAAAAATAGAGGTAATCTCATTCATCCATTTATTTGGCAAATTTTGTTGATCACATCAACAGAAGACATTTAAAAAATGAAGAGGATGAGAAACAGTGAAGGGGGAAGAATTAAAGGGGATCTTGGTTGTTTCAAGACTATTAATTAATGTTTTGACATAAATATTTTCAGAGTGCAATTGTAGACATGAACATAATGAGATTAGCGAGATAGTTGTATGTCATATCAGAAAGGGACTTGTGTGCCATTTCAAGGAGTTTACAACTGTATTGTGAAGCTAGATGGGGATAATTGAAATATGTTTAAAAGGACTGTTCTGTGATAAGATATTTGTTTTAGAGAGGCTATTTCAGTAGTCACGGTGATGATGTTGCATAAAACTAAAGGCACAATTTAGATATCATCAAAGTGAAAGACTAAGTTACAGAAAAACAAAAACTTATCAGGTAAGGGTAACCACCACATTTACAAATACATCCTTAAATTAGGTTATCAATGTTCTCGATATTAAATACAATTATCAGTAGTTCTCGTTTGCTTCCATATTCAGTTGAACAGTTAACCATTGACTTTCTATAGCTTCTGGGCTCAACACTCTCTTGACTCTTCTGCATCTTTGGTCCCCTTACTTGTATCTAATATTAGAATGCTGTAATTAGGGTCCAAGCAACTCCTTAATCAGTAAAGTATCCACCATGCGCGTGCACACACACATACACACACACACACACGTGCATGCACTCAGGCATGCACACACGTATGCAAACACGCATTGAAGAGTGCAGTTGTTTATGTCTACAAATATGAAGATAAAGAGACTTGCAGTCAATCAGACTATCACCAGGTTCAATGATAGACCATATCTCAAAAATAATGATTGAGAGCAATGAGGAGACACTCAGCATTCACCTCTGGCCCCTTTATGCATGCAAATACATACCCGCGTGCACATGTACACATATTCACATGATCATTTACATGTACATTTCCACACAATAAAAAACAAAATGTAGAATAAAGCCAAGTATGTCATTAGGACAAAACAGCAACCAACAGATTGGGAAAAGATATTTACCAATCCTACATCTGATAGAGGACTCATATCCAAAATATACAAAGAACTCAAGAAGTTAGACTCCAGAGAATCAAATAACCCCTTTAAAAAATGGGGTTCAGAGCTAAACAAAGAATTCTCAGCTGAGGACTATCAAATGGCTGAGAAGCACCTAAAGAAATGTTCAACATCTGTAGTCATCAGGGAAATGCAAATCAAAACAACCCTGAGATTCTGTCTCACACCAGTCACAGAAGAGCTAAGATCAAAAACTCAAGGGAGAGCAGATGCTGGTGAGGATGTGGAGAAAGAGGAACATTCTTCCATTATTGGTGGGATTGCAAGCTGATACAAATTCTCTGGAAATCAATGTGGTGTTTCCTCAAAAAAAATTTGACATAGTACTACCTGAGGACGCAGCTATACCACTCTTGGGCATATTCCCAAAAGATGCCCCAACATATAAAAAAGACACGTGCTCCCTATGTTCATAGCAGCCTTATTTATAATAGCCAGAAGCTGGAAAGAACCCAGATGCCTTCAACAGAGGAATGGATACAGAAAATGTGGTACATCTACACAATGGAATACTACTCACCTATCAAAAACAATGACTTCATGAAATTCATAGGCAAATGGATGAATCTAGAAAATATCATTCTGAGTGAGGTAATCCAATCACACAAAACCACACACATGGTATACACTCACTGATAAGTGGATATTAATTAGCTCAAAAGCTCAAATTACCCAAGATGCAATCCATGTACCACAGGAAGCTCAAGAAGGATGCTTCAGTCCTTCTTAAAAGAGGGAACAAAAACATTCATAATAGGAGGGCAAAGGGAGACAAAGTTTGGAGCAGAGACTGAAGGAATGTCCATTCAGAGCCTGTCCCACATGTCGCCCATATATATATATATATATATATATATATATATATATATATATCCACCACAACTAGATAAGATTGATGAAGCTAAGAAGTGCATGTTGACAGGAGCCTGATATAGATCTCTCCCAAGAGACACAGCCAGAACATGTCAAATACAGAGGCGAATGCTCACAGTAAACTATTGATCTGAGAACGGGACCCCCGTTGGAGGAATTAGAGAAAGGATTGAAAGAGCTGAAGGGGCTTGCAACCCCATAAGAACAACAATGCCAACCAACCAGATCTCCCAGGGACTAAACTACTACCTAAAGACTATACATGGACTGACCCTGGGCTCCAGCTGCATAGGTAGCAGAGGATGGCCTTGTTGGGGCACCAGTGGAAGGGGAAACCTTTGGGGTGTCAGGGTTGGGAGGCAGGAATGGGGGTAGGTAGGTGGGTGAGGGAATACCCTCATAGAAACAGGGGAAGGGAGGATGGAGCAGGGAGGTTTATGGATGGGAAACCAGGAAAAGGAATAACATTTGAAATGTAAATAAAAAATATCAATAAAAAGGAAAAAAAAAGAAAACAACAGCAACAACAAAATAATAGAATAAGGCCAAGTATGGTGACGAGTACTTGTAATCCAAGCTGCATTATAGATTCATGCAAGAGTATCACAGTTGAGTCTAGCTAGATAACTAGAGAAAGCTGATGGCAATAAAAGTTAGACTTATCTAGAATTTCACCCAGGACTTTCTCATTTTCCCAGTCTTTGAAGAAAAACCAACAGTTTCCATGTCTATAACACACATGTATATGCCAACACCTTGCAGTTTTGTATTTTTAGATTTTCCTAAGCTTCAAAATGGTATCTACAACCTCCCATCTATCATGCACTTGAATTTATTGTGTCCTCAATTAAACTAATTTTCTCATTTTCTGCCCACATATGTTCTCTAAATGATCTATTTGTCTTTCATTACAGCATATCAGGACTTGATTATTCTGGAGACTTTATTTTCCATATTTTGATCCCCAGAGCACTCTCCAGCCTTGACATGTGCGTTCTAGGCTCATGCCAAATTTGTACATTTTTACCCTTGGAATTTCTAGATTTTTTTTGTTTCATCTTTCTATATTGTTCTATCATCTGTCTGTAGCATTCTTTTGTAAAAGCTTCATCTCCTCAACTTTTACATTACTTTCATATCTTAGCTTACATAACACTTTCACTGTAACCTTTTGGACTCATCTAACTAAATTGTGTCTTAAATACCACCCCCTTCCCCTGCTACCCAATATTCCTATAAAAGCCCATGCCTTTCCTGTATACCACTCTAACATAATTTTAAAATTTTAATTATTTTAAAGTCTCTCTTTCTCTCTCTCTCTCTCTCTCTCTCTCTCTCTCTCTCTCTCTCTCTGTGTGTGTGTGTGTTGTAGGTATGTGTATGTTTGTGCATGTTCTTAGAATGGAACTTGGGTCCTCTGGAAGAAAAGCGCATACTTTTAACTACTGAGCGATCATCTCTCCAGCACTTAACATAATTTTAAATACTTATTTGTGAGATCAATTTCTTCTAAAGCATGTACTTCTCTGTTAAAGAGGGATGCTGTTCTGAGTTTCAGAGTCAACTTTAGTGTCTGCTGAGTAGGTACTCTGAACGGCTGACAAATAATAATAAGATCTCAACTATGTTTTTATTCTCATCTTCCCTGATGCAAGTGAGTAGTGTACTTCCTTGTTCTCATTTTGTCCTCCGGCTTCTCCTTCAGATTTCCACAGGAGAGAAACACACCAGCTGTCTCTCATGGCACTCAGGACACCCAGAGGCATGGCCACTGCTGTGTGGCACTGGGGGCACACATTATGATGTGTGGTGGAGAGTTGGGAGTGAAAGGGAAGCAGAATGGTTTGTGCACTTCGAAGAGAAGAGGAACTAGAAACACAAAGGTGGTGAGGAACAGCCTGATGTGAGTAGCTTGTGCTGACACCTAAGGTCATGGTGAGATTCCAGACCATGCTGCCACCAAGGGCCATGTTTGGGTCCATGGCCATGAAGCAGCAAGTGTTTGTGTCAATATCCTTGGCCCATGTTACCACCAAAGGCCATGTGGACATTCCTGGGCTACATTGTCTCCTAGGGACATCTTAATATCCAAGGGTTGCACAAAGCTGGCCCTGCCCCTTACCAACTGTTGGAAGAGCTGGCTCCTCCCCTTTCTTGGGCAGTGTGAAAGAGCTGCCAGTAAGGGCATCAGAGCAGGAGAACCCGCTACAGCATTCAGGAGAGTGGCCCTACACTTCACCTGGGCAGCACAGTAGTAGAGCTGGCCCTGGTGACCCGGGCATTGGTGAGCCTGCCTTGAGGGCATGTGTCAGGGAGAGCTGGCCCTGGTGGCATGAGTAAAGGAGAGCCAGTCCAGCCTCTTGTAGGCTGCAACGAGCAAGAGAGCTGGTCCAGTCCCTCATGCCTCATTTGCGCAAAGCTGGAGAGCTGGCAGGCTGACCAACTCAGCTACCACTCAGGCTCAGATCCATGGATTTGAGTTGGTTTACCCCAATATCTAACTCATCTATGAGCTGCTAGAGCATATAAAGGAGCCAGTCCTGCAGAAGCAAAGCTGAACGATCTCCATGACACAGGACAACAGGATATCAGAGAAGAGTCCTGATGAGGATCCAGTATTGATAGTGTAGCAGAAGTCAGAGGCCTCAAACCAGACCAATGACTCATTGCAATGAACATTTGCAAGTAAAGTTGTTTGGGCAGGAGGGTATATACTGTGTGACACATTCTGATACACCACAGCTTCCACATTGAGATGGTTTTTGTTGTTTGTTACTTCTATTTTTACTTTTTGCTTTCCTTTGGGGGTGGGTGTTGCAAAGGCAGAGGGTGGGTACAAAGGGACTGGGAGATGAGTGGAATTTGGGTGCATGATGTGAAATTTACCAAGGATCAATAAAAAGTTTTAAAATATATTTCCACAACGGAAAAACCAGGAAGAAACAAAAAGAAAGGCACGATAAAATATTATCTTTTTGAAAATCCAAAGAATTTGAGGTCACTTGGATATTTGTCTGAGGTTTTGGGTTGTCTCCAAGTTTACAAAACTAATTTATCTAGAGCTAATTCAGTTGTTAATAAGTTTGTTTACTTCAACTTTCAGTTTCTCTCTCTCTCTTTTTCTCTCTTTCTCTTTCTCTCTCTCTCTCTCTCTGTGAGAGAGAGAGAAAGAGAGACAGACAGACAGACAGAAAAGAAAGAATTGACCTTTCATTACAGCTAAACCTCAGAGCCTAAGATTGCATAGCTGAGATAAGGAATGTATGACTCCAAACCTCATGACACTCATGGTCATGTCCCAGATATTCTGTCTCCCAGGTCTATGCAAGTCATACAGGAAGTTTTACCACAGTAGTAGGTGAAGGGAACATTTAGGTCAGTGAAAGACAGAAACAACAGCTTCTCAATGTTGTCCCAGTCATAGGAAGTTAAAAGCAAGATGGAGGCATTTTCAACTTTAGCTAACTCAATAGGACAGAGTCAAAGATGTGTCTACAGTATGAAAGTGACCATTCTAAATTTCTCATACTTCTGTTATTGGTCTCAGGTTCTTTTCCTTTTCAACATCACACTTGAGACTGGATTTTCAGAGAAAGACAAGGTTTGATTGTAGATTTGAGACTGGCTTTGGAGCCCTCAAAGAGTCTACATTTATTTTTTCTTTAAAAGCTGAATGAGGATGAAAACAACAGATATATCAGAGTGGACAGGCATACACTCATGAGGTCTCAACAGTTTAGTAAGAATGCTATCTCACTGAGCCACCAGCCAGGCAGCTGAGATGAGGCCCCTGACACATAGACAGCAGAGGACTGCCTGGTCTGGTCTCAGTGAGAGAAGATGCACCTAACCCTGAGAAGACTTGAGAACCCAGGGAGTGGTGATGTCTGGTTAGGGGAGGGAGAAGGTATGGGATGGGGAGTGGTAGGAATGGGGGCAGACTGGGAGGGGGATGAAGTCTGGATTGTAAAAAGGATTAAAGAATAAAAATAAATAATTTTTAAAACAAATAAGAAGAATGTGGTCTCTAGGCTAAGAAGGCTAGGACTATGTCTATTCCTCACTCATGGGATCACTGACCCTTTTCCCCATACATGAATAGAAAGGGAGGACTTCTTTTCTTGGGTCTCTAGAACCTTTAGAGATGGTAAGGCTTACAAAGACTTCTTCATACCAAAAATAATTCTTTTCTCCAAAAGCATTGAAAACAGTGGTGGAATGAGATCGTTTCTGTTTTCTCTACCTCCAAACTCAAGTGCTTTCCCTGAGTGTAATTTTTCCACAACAATTTGCCCATAGACCTATTTTACAAGAAATTTATTAAGCACTACAAAGGTGAAGCAAAGAAGTGCAGGCCGACAGGAACCGGATGTAGATCTCTCCTGAGAGACACACCCAGAATACAGCAAATACATAGGCAAATGCCAGCAGCAAACCACTGAACTGAGAACAGGACCCCCGTTGAAGGAATCAGAGAAAGGACTGAAAGAGTTTGAAGGGGCTCGAGACCCCATATGAACAACAATGCCAACCAACCAGAACTTCCAGGGACTAAACCACTACCTAAAGACTAACCACATGGACTGGACCTGGACTGACCCCTATAGGTAGCAATGAATAGCCTAGTAAGACGTTAGTCTGTGAACCCCAGTGAACGGGGGGGGGGAGGGGCAATGGGGGGAGAATGGGGAGGGGAACACCCATATAGAAGGGGAGGGAGGGGTTAGGGGGGATGTTGCCTGGAAACCGGGAAGGGAATAACAATAAATGTAAATAAAAAATACCCAAGTTAATAAGATGGAAAAGAAAAAAAAAAAAAAAAAAAACAAAAAAACAAAAATGTGATAAGTACAACTTTGGACTTCACAGATTTGCATCTTAGTGCCAGGTTTAGGAATCTCTGTGGAACTGACTTATAAGGGAGTCTACATATGGCAGCAAGTGCACATTAGCAGACTCTAAAGTAACCATAAGGTTCAAGAAGCAGAGACTCCCAAGAGTCCAAATTTGAGCAGATTCCACTACTCAAGCAGCAGGAAACTTGGGCAACTTACCCTCAAGCTATACGTCTGTAAATAGAAATGGTATCTAGTTGACAGATGAGATGTAGCCCAGTTCCAAATCAATAAATTCTTTTGTAAAATATACAATGTTCTTTTGTTTGGACTGGAGTTTTAAATTCTAAGTGTGCCTAGGAAGTCATTTTCTAGGAAATCAAAGCAGTAATCAGAGGAAGTCATGTTGCTTCCTATATTATGGCCCTATCCAGGTGCTTCTTGATAGAGGCGCTCCTCTATCTTGCCATCTCCCAGCTGACCCCTATGTTTTGCAAATTGCCTGAGAGTGCTGCAGACAGAGCACTTGTTAGATTTAGTTCTGTACTCTCAGAGTTGGGCATAGTATCTAGAACACATAGTGCTTATTAGGTACATTAATTCATCCTCACAACCACGCTCTAAAATAATGTTACTATTATCTTTGTTGTTAGATGAGAAGTGAGAACAGAGAGTAAGTCAATTTTCTTAAAATATTTAGCAAGGGAAGTGGTAGATACTTTCCATTCACCTACAACACCTACCCTAACCTCATAGAACTGTAGGGCTAGAAAGATAGTTGGTGCCCTCTTCTGGGGGTCGGGGTAGTAACATGCATTAGGCCAACCAGGGTGCATTTCTAACACTCCTGGCAAATTCCTTCCTTTATCATTCAAATGATATGAAGAGGTTTGTTTGAGGATCTTTTTTTGTTTTGTTTTTTTCTGAAAACAGGATGAACTTTTTTTCCTTGGGACAATGCTTCACTTCTGTAACCAAGATTGGCCTAGAAATTGTAGTTTACCTTATGTCTGGGTTTACAAGAGTGGGGGCACCATACTCAGCCCTTTGTAAATGTTTGAATGGCTCTGAGAATGTATTGTCTTCAGTCAGGTACATTTTTATATACCCTAAGGCTATTAATGATAGAAAGCACTTATTTAAGATTATCTAGTTGCTATATTTTTTGTGTAACTTCTCATTTGTATAAATATCTCATTTAAATCCTAAAAGTAAAGGATTAGTAACAATTTAATTAAATTAGTACATTTAATAAAACAGGTACAGAAAGGCTAAGTGACAGCCTCAAAGAGGAAGGACCATGGGTTTAAGCCTCTGATAATCTTTCCAGTGTAATATGTTCTCTTGTCCTATATTTTTTTTTACTTCCATTTCAGACTCTCACAACAAAGACAAGATGTCATGGAGATGTTTTTGGCTGACATAATTTCTATATAAGACTGACACACCAAAGAAAATCATGAGCAAACCTTTACATGGACCCCTTGCTAGTTAGCCTCACTATTTGTCCATATTATGTATGTATAATGCAATATATGATACACAATTTAATTAAAGGCAAAGGCCAATTAGCAAAGACAAAATTAGGAAGACTGAGAAGTGGTTGAGACAGGGAAGAGGTTGGGACTCTCGGCACTGATCTGTAATCATAGCTATGCAGTAGGACCATAAGTTCAAGGCCTGCCTGGGCCACCGAGGGAGTTCAAGGTAAGCATTGGCAACCAAGTAAGACCCTGTCTCAAAGTTAAAAGATGCCCTGGGATGTAAGTTAATGATACAGTATCTGCCTAGTATTTGCTAAGCCCAGTTCAAGTCTCCTACCACAGAAGGAAAATGAGAGGGATGGGCAGGAGGATATTGAAGGTTGAGGGGGCTCAATGGCTGCCTCTCTGCAGCCAATGAAGCTGGATAAAGCCCCAGCTTTACAAGGCATGCAGAATGGATCACAAATCATGAAAACTGACCTACATTCAGTACTTACTTTGTTCTAGACACTCTTATAAGTGTTTTTATATGGATTATTCCATTAATCTCCACAAAAATTTCCTTTTACCTCTTAGAAGATTGAGGGGCTTTGGTTCCACGAGGAAATTGGAACCAAAGAGAAACTGAGTAAATTTCCCCAAATAATAAGCTAATAAGTGATGGACTTTGCCTTTGAAAATATAAAAGAAAGATGATAATAAAGACTAAATGGAGTGGGTGCTGTTCAAAAAGAGGCCTCACAAAGAACACTATGGCAAAAGGAGAAAAGTCTACAGTGTTGCTCCATCATGATATAGGCATGCTTGTAAATGAGCATGTTAAGGGCAATATTATTGTCAAGAAAAAAATTAACTTGCATGCTGCACATATCAAGCACCATAAAAGCCAAGGTAGCTTCTTGAAATTTGTGAAAAAAAAAATGGCGAGGAAAGAGAAGCCCCACATGTACATCCACAGTTGCATGGATAAAGAAAATGTGATATACATGTAAGCACACACACACACACACACACACACACACACACACACACACACACACACACACACATTTTATCTGGCTGTAAAGAAGAGCAATGGTGGAGCTGGAAAGATAGTTTTGTGCTTAAGGACGTGTGCTCTTCCGGAGGAATCCAATCAGTTCCCAGCACGTATGTTGGAAGGTTCACAACCTTCTGGGATTTTTGTCTTCAGGCTTCTGTGAGCCCCTGTATTCACCTGTCCTGTACATACACATAATTTAAAATAAATCTTTAAAAAAATAAAGAAAAAGAGCAAAAGTATATCCTTTGGAGGAAAATAGATGAAATGGAGACCATTGTATTAGGAGAAATAGGCCAGACTTCCACATCATTTTTATCGTTTTTTTCTCGTATGCAGAATATAGAAAGAGATGAAGAGGTGGGGAAACTAGACATGGTAATGAGGGAAAATGGAAAGACAAATAGCACATTTTCTTATAATTTGAGAGCCTAGGACAAACTACTTGTTGGAGGAGATTCATGGCGGGGGGGGTGCTTATGAGCTAAGTACAATGACATACATGTATGAGAGAACACAGTGAAACTCATGATTTTGTATGCTATCTAAACCCCAAAGAACGAACTTCAAGTAGAAAGCCAAAAGAGCAAGTAACCTGTATTCAACTGAAGTTCTAGGCTGTTCTACTAAGAGAAAAGCATCTTTGAGGAGGATGAAGTGCTGCTAGAACCTATGCTCTATGAATTAGTGGCCTAGGTCTCTAAAAAAGATGAAACCTCTGGCCTCTGGCTCGCAAACGTCAAAGAGAAACCCCCCTGAAACCCGAAGCCAATGCTTCTTCCGTGATAACGTTGCCTTCCGAGACCTCACATTATAAGGTGTCTCCCACAAGTCAGGCCTCACTCACCACACTCAGAGGCCCTGACCTCATGCCTCATGTTCTCACCAAACCTTCAACCAAGTGGAGGAAGTCCATAAACTATCATCTCTTTCAACACAACTGTTGCCCAGGGCAACTTAAACCAACCGGCCTAGCCCTGTTGCCTTCCGTTAGCCATCTAGCTCAGACATGCTCCTACAAATTCATCTTCCATCACCTTGGGGTTTCTCCGAGGGAACGTACTCAACACTTCCCACTGTAAACCAGAGAATTTGAAGTTGGAGTTCTCAAATTGAAGTACACATTACAGGCACCTGTGAACTTACCAAAAAACAAAAAACAAAAAAACCCCAACCAAACAAAAAACAAAAACAGAAAACAAAAAAAAACAAAAAGAAAAAGAAAAACAAAAAACAAAAAACAAACCAACCCAAACAAAGCAAAGCAAACCTCACGATCTGGTAACATCTCAGACCCATTACAGCAGAATCCGTAGGAATGATATTCAGGCGAGCGGAACGGTAGAGACTGCTCAGCTGGTTTCAATGTATAGCCAGCATTGAGAACTACTGGTACCGACTCTTCCTGAAGCTCAAGTAGCCACACCTACATCCCGATTTTCACATTCGTGTGTTTCAACAAACCTTTTGGAGCACCTGTTGAGACCTTAGCCACAGATAGTGTTTGCTAGAGGATGGAAATGAGTTTACATTATTTTTATGGGTGTTATTATTATTAATTATTTTATGTAATTACATCCCAAATGTTGTTTCCCTCCACTCCCAGTCCCCCTTTGCAGAGTTCAGTTTACATTCTTAATAACCAGCCCTCGTACATCCCACTGTAAGCCAGGCGCACACCGCATTTCTGTGAGATGCTTCACTAAGAGGCATACAAGTCGGATGAGAATAGGAGACATCTGTCCCTTTAAGGCCTGATTGAGGGATTGCCTTTAAATCTGTGGCAGCACGGGGTAAAGCTGCTTCCTTTTAAGCTATTAGATTGGGTGCAGTCCAGGTTCCTGGAATGGGCCTCTCCTCTTCGGTTACTTTAGCCTGTCTGAGAAATACTGCGTGCTTCCCACCAGTGGGGAGTGGGAAGGCTATGCTGCCTTGTCCCACTTGCTGGTTCTGTTTGTTTTCATGCCAAAAAGCCTAGTCAGGAGACTTGCTTTGGCCCAGAAGATTCTCCCACAGGAAGCAAGATAGGGTCTGCCAGCCGGCTTTTCTTTTTATTTCTTGCCCCGTCTTTGCTATTTGTTAAACCAGGATGTGGAAGAGGTCAGACTGACGTTCTTTGGACTTGGTTAGGAATCTGTTGACAAGCACCAAGCTTTGCAAGATGGCCCTTCTCACAATTCTTAGAATTCTTTTGTGGGGAATGGTGCTTTTTATGGAACACAAGGTCCAAATGGCAAAGGTAGAGTGGCCCTCTACTACCCCCCTTGCTGAAAACCCTACATTGCCCTCGAGTTTGGATCTGGCCAAAGAAGCCCCTGGCAAGGAGATGAAGCAGTGGCCCCAAGGATATCCCCTGAGGTACATGCTGAAGTTATACCAGCGTTCGGCTGACCCACATGGGCACCGGAGGGAGAACCGCACATTGAGCTAAAATGGTGAGGCTGAGTCACAAAGCCAGTGCAATGAGGGAGCCTCTCAGAGGTGAGTTTTCTGCATCAACAGGAGAAAGAGGGAGGATCTGGAGATCGAAAGAATTTCTGGGTGTTTATTTTCTGATTAGTGAGCAATTATGTTTGGTCAAACATGGTTATCAAGGTCGATGATTTTAAAGGGGTTACAAGCATTTCTCATTTCTAGCCACAGCATAAGAAAAAAATGCCTTAGGTCCTAGTGAAAGTGTGGTCCTTTCCCCGGCCACAGGGCAGCTAAGTACTGTATGAGTCCCTGGTTGTTTTTTGTTTTGTTTTGTTTTGTTTTTTTTCAAATTGTTATACCTCTTAAACTAATTAAGACGTGCCCAGCTGCGTTCTTGAGGAGGCCTTTGTCTGTGGTTGGTTGTTCTTTGAAGGCAAAGACTATCCGATACTGAGCTAGGAAAACTCGAATTATCTCAGACGGGATAGAAACAAGCTATCATCTGAAGGTTCATATGTGCCCCAAGCGCCCCCCCACCCCATTACTGTATTTCATCCCAATGACAGGCACTACCATTTGCTGTTATGGGGTAATCAGCTTTATTTTAAAGATAAGGAAAATAAAAGGCACATCGAAGTTAAAAGTAACTTGCAAATATTCCATAGACATTGGCTGGCTGGGAGGAGATTTAAACTCTAGACTGTTTGATTCTGTGTGCACTATGCCACCACCCTTGTACCAACCACTATTTTTTTATTTTGGTTCAAGGCACATCTTTGAGATTTTGGTCCCAAGGTCCCAAGGTCCCAAGTGTACTTTGTTGTCCACGTCACGCTCTATTTTGTTTGAGTATCTGAATTAGATACTTTCCCCAGACTCCTGAAGTATAGGGCTCTCTGGCCAATGCAGATAGCCATTGGCTTCCATGAGTTCTTGACAACTTGATGAGATCAGTGTGGGGCTCTCACTGCTCTGCAAGATTGTAACAAACAGGTTTCCCTTTCCTTCCTTCAAGTAAAATAACCAATATTTTCCTAACTATCCCTTACTATGAACGTTATGTGCATCAGACATTGAAAAGAATGACTTTGCAATTTTAATGCCACCATGAGAGGAGGTTGGTAGTATGATCATTTATAGGCAAAGAAATCGAAACTTTGATGCCACCCAGTAGTAATTAGCAGATGCAGATATCAGACAGACTGTGAAACGCCAGTGTCTGTAGTCTTAATTACCACACCACAATAAATCCTCAGTAATAGATTTTAATTGAGCACGAGTTGCTGCCTTTGGGTTTGGTGTACAGAGGAAATAACTACTTCTCTAGCCTCTAGGGATTCCTAGTATTGAATAATGGATAAACAATCGCATAATGCTGGTAAAATATGACGAGTGCTTTGAAGAATAACTCACTGCCCAGAATGGGAGAGACAGGGATTTTATGAGGCCTCACTGAGGAGGCAATAGTCGAGATGGTACTTGAGGAAGCAGTGAGCAGACTATGCATCTAGGAAGTAAGTAAGGCACAC
The DNA here is from genome assembly GCF_011064425.1 of Rattus rattus. Taxonomy (NCBI): domain Eukaryota; kingdom Metazoa; phylum Chordata; class Mammalia; order Rodentia; family Muridae; genus Rattus; species Rattus rattus. Next base: position 16,446,788 of record NC_046172.1, read on the forward strand.
TATTTAGGAGAGAGAACATGGCTTGGTGCTGGAGATTCGCGCAGCAAATTGTATTCAACTACTGAACGCTATGCATAAAAATATGACTAAGACAAAACACAGCACCTGCTCTCGTCGAACACGTGTTCTTCTGTGGAGGAGAAATAAGCAAAGCCCTAAATAATTGCAAATTGTGGCAAGTGAAATGCCTCATAATAGTGAATGCTCAAATTGTCTCCTTCTAGAGGAGTAGCAGGGAAAACAAAACAAAACCTGCTTTGAAGACAGAGCCGAGGAAACTAGAGAGAACCTGATTGAGGCAGAAGGAACGAGCAAAGGTCTAGAGGGTGGGAAACAAGCGTATCCCACTTGAAGAAAGGCACGATTAGAGAGGGGCTGGAGCCTTGTGGGAAATGGCCCAGAACTGAGAAGCAGGAACTCACATAGGCCTTGAGAAAGGACCCGGCTTCATTCCTACTTGAGGCAGAGAGCTGCACAAATTAAGCACTGATGATGTGAAGTTTAAAAAGAGGAGGCCTAGGACTTCAAGTTTCCTGGGCTGACCACGGGACAAGTGGCACCTAGGGTCTGTAGACAGATCCAGAAGTAGATGTCAAGTTCAGTCCCACTGGATGTATGAGTCATATCTTCCCTTGAAAAGTTCTCCACAGACCCTTCCTGGCTCAGGTTCTCCGCAACCCCACCCTGCCTCAGGAAACATGTGATGTCAGGGTCTGAAAAGAAAGGGCAGTTCTTTGGCAGACAGCCTGCTAGAGGTTTGGGTGGGGTTCCTTTGCAGGGTGGGGCAGGTGTATGGGTGGGCCTCTTGGAAAACTGTACCCGGGAATGTGGGGTTACTGGAGGGAGGCACTGCAAGGAGTAGCTTGGGTCTCCATACCGAGAATGGAGGCCAGTGCTGCAAACTTGAGGGCGTGGTAGGCAGGAGTTGGAATGAGAACTCCTAAAACTATTTTTGAACACCAAGACATTAAAGGGCTTCTTTGTTGAAAATGACCGTCTCCTTGAAGAATTTCAGACTTACACATTCAGTGGAAAAGGAAGGTTAGGTGAATAATTCATGGACACACTAAGATGTTCCCAAAGCAAGAGAATGCTTTCCCTGTGCTGTCTGATTTTTCTAGTTTATTCTTAACCTGTTCCAGGCAAAGGAGAAGTTCAAAGCTCTGTAGCTACAGCCTTAGATAAGTATTTATCTGCTTGCTTATTTTTGGAAATAAATTTTTTTTCTCATAGAAAATATTCTGATCATGGTTTGTCCACAGAGTGTTAGGACTACAATTTGGATTAAAGCTTTTAAGCCTAGGTTCTATGTAGTTTGGGACAGATTTCTTAATAAATACCCATATTCATGTAATCAAGGTTCACATTGAAGTGCTATCCAGAGGCATGATAGTAAAGGGAATAGGCCATACCTGAAGGAACAGGAGAGATTGAGCTGAAGAGTAAATGGCCAAAGAAGGGAGAGATTCAGGAGCAGTTCTTGAAGTTGGTGGAAGGCAGAGATGTAAAGACGGTAAAATTGTTTACTGGTAGCTTCATCCTGGCTTTGAAATAATGGCAGCCATAGCACCCAGTGTTAGATTCCCACTTACCGCAGGCCGAAAGCTACATTTAGAGTGATATGACATGAGAAACCTTTCTTAACATTTGTTCTCTAGTGCTCTTAACTGGTCACTTGTAAAGGTCAACTGATAATATAATTGGTCTCCCATATATATAATATACAAACAAATCAACTCTATATTTGATTTCACTGTTTTGATTTTCACTGTTAATAGTCCAAAAGTAAGATGGATTATGGTTAATACCAACCGGCTTGAGTTCAAATCTTAAACTTATGAGGCGCTGGCTGCATGCCTTCTTTTTCAGTACAGGGGATAGAATCCAGGGCCTTGGTCATGCTGTTTCAGTCCCATCTTTCCCAAATGTCCTTTGATGGTTTCTGTAAGCCTCAATGCCAGGATCTAAAATAGTTATAATAACTCTCTCTACGTAAAGACTACGGACTATGAAAGAATTCTGTGTATTACTAGAGGTACACTAGTAAGTGCTCAGTAATGATAAAATGTATTCTACTGTGAGCTAATTTCAAGGGCTAATGGTAACACTCAGGTTTACATTCATGGGTTTTCTAAGGGATGTTCAGGTAAGGCACTAATGGCTGGCCCTGTTCTTTCACATTCGTGCAGGTCCTTGGCATATACAGACCCTGGACTTTCCTCTAGCATCAAACGAGGTAGCATACCAACTGATCAGAGCCACTGTGGTCTACCGTCATCAACTTCATCTAGTTCATTACCATCTCTCCTGCCATGTGGAACCTTGGGTCCCTAAATGTCGAACCAAGCACTTTCCTTCTAAATCGGGTTCTGCAAAGCCTTCTTCTGTGTCTAAAGCCTGGAGAGAGATGAATATTACCCACTGTATTCAACAGAAGCTCTGGAATCGCAAGGGACGGAGAGTCCTTCGCCTCCGCTTCATGTGTCAGCAGCAAAAAGGCAATGAGACTCTTGAGCTCCGGTGGCATGGCATGACCTCCTTGGATGTTGCCTTCTTGCTACTCTATTTCAATGACACTGATGAGAGTGCTCAGGCTAAACTTCTTGCAAGAGGTCAAGAGGAGTTAACTGATAGGGAATCTCCTTTTCTTATGCGGAGTGTCCGACAAACATGCAACATAGCATCTGATGTCTCTTGTCCTTCTCAGGAACAGGATAGGTCTGTAAATAACCAGTGTTCCCTCCATCCTTACAAGGTCAGCTTCCATCAATTGGGCTGGGATCACTGGATCATTGCTCCCCGTCTCTACACCCCAAATTACTGTAAAGGAATCTGTACTGGAGTATTACCCTATGGTCTAAATTCACCCAACCATGCCATCATACAGAGCCTTGTCAATGAACTAGTGAATCGCAGTGTGCCTCAGCTTTCCTGTGTCCCTTATAAGTTTCTTCCTATGAGTATCCTTCTGATTGAGGCAAATGGGAGTATCTTGTACAAGGAGTATGAGGGTATGATTGCTCAGTCCTGCACATGTAGATAATAGTGAACTTGTAGCTAGCTCAGGTTGCCCAAAAAACTACAGAAGCAACTAAAGAAAGCATCATTGGTGTTAAAGCTGTCAGTGATCTACCCAACCCACAGAATTCTGTTCCTTAGCTTAAAAAGTATATTGTGCTTCTTCTTAAAATATAAGAACCCTTTAAACTCTATAAAGGAAATGCTATGATCCCATCTTAATATTTTTAAAAAGTAATTTAAAACACCATGAAATGGTTATCTTAAGCACTGTTTAAATTTCTCCCCACATTCGTGAGCTCCTCAGCTTGGAAAAATGTTCTGGTACTGGCATCATAGATCAGTATGACTTAACTAGCCCCCAATACTTAGATAAGATACTTTCTGGAGATGTGTTATTGGGTCATTTTTATTGTGACTTTGGAAAGACAAAACAAAATGCTGGTCCGTGGTAGCAGAGCATATGGAGTCCTGGAGGTGATTCCGTTTTGGGCTCACTTGTTTTATGTGTCCGGTTGAGCTCTTCTGGGCTTAGGTCTCTGGGGGACACCTTGCTGTTTGAGAAGAAGTATAGAGCTCGCTCTTGAAGGTTTTTTTTCCTATTTTTGTGCTGAGAGTAAGCAAGTGTTCTACCACTGTGCTGCATCCCCAGCCTACCATGACTTTTCTATAATTCTATGCTATGTTTAAGTGTTGGGACAATATTGCAAATAAACGATGCTTTTTTTTGGCAAAGATCTTGAATGCTTTGGAGATTGGGAGAGACTGGGAAGAAAGAATTTATATCTTTTGTTCCCTATAGTTATAATCCACAGCTCTACTTTAATCCCTGAGGGATGGGGCCAGAAGCGATTCTGAATTCTCTCTCAGACAGCACTACTAATGAGCAGCTCTCACTAATGTACCAGTTAAAGGAGCCCAGCATGTCTCAGTACCTGCCTAGCTATTGACTGGTCTTTACCACCATTCTCCGTGGGATAGAACCTGATTTAGGGCCTGACATGGGCTTGCCACTGTCAATTCCTATCTGTTCTTTATATTTGCCATAGCTTAACTCAGTTATTCCTCTCTCAAGAGTGGATGCTCACTGGACTGAATATCTGGGGATCTAGTCCTTAGCGTCATTTTGCTCACATATCTACTTAGAAATCAACTCAGGCTTTGCTGTCCTTCTCTTCAGTATTCTCATGGCAACCCAGTTTCAAGTCGCTATGTCTGCTCCCTTCTCACAGCACAGCATGGTTTCCCTTAACATGCTGTAGTGTTACTGTCTTCACTGAGAAAAGATGGAGCTCCCTTTGAAGACTTTACTTGCCTCAACACTGTGTTCTGAATAACCAGAGCTGAAAACTAGGAAGGCCTTTGATGAATACAAAAAGTTGACATTTTTGTGTGTGTGTGACATGGAATGCCCCACTATTTATATATTGTATGTTTATTTATATATTTATTTTCTTAAAGAATAAATGTAACATGTGTGCTTTGCATCTAGTGATTTCAAAACTGTACAAATTATAAAAGAAGATGAAAATTATGTTATATAAGGCAATTTGGGGAATCATGATGTATTGTAAGCTTAAATTGGGAGAACAAATTGGGGTTTCTATTTGGCTTTTTCTTCAGCATTCCTTGGATAGGCATAAATACAAAACAAACCTGAAGATGAACCTTGGCTACAGGAATAAGTCCCAAGTTCAAATTCCTGGTTCTTTGAGGTTTTCAGGAAAAACATTATCTTCTACCCTTATGACTCCTGAATACCTGTGAAACTTAATGGAGAATTCATGGTTAGTTATCCCTATTTAATAAATTCTGAGTTGTCAAAATAGCTAGCAGGATGATGGTAGGAGTCAATGGTATGGCTTTCCTTTTAAAAAACGTTACAGTTTAGCACCTTCAAGTCTAAAGTAGAAGACATTTGCTTTAAACCTTCCTCTGAGAGAAACAAAGGATCATGAGAAAGGTATATGCATATAGGATCTGCTTATTCAGGTAAGGAAACATTACGTGGTTTGGGGAAGAAAGGGAGAGAAAAGTCCACTTTCCTCACCATAATCACAAAATAGGCTGTATCATCCTCTAAAGTATGGGTGGAAGAGGAATGGGTATTTCAACTTGCTTCTGACTCTGGGACTGACTCACTGACTGTCTGTCTGTCTATCTATCTATCTATCTATCTATCTATCTATCATTTCTTTCTTTCTTTCTTTCTTTCTTTCTTTTTTAGAAAATAGATTCTTGTCAGGAGGCAGAGTCAGTCAGGTCTCTGTGAGTTCAAGGCAAGCTTGGTTTGCCGAGCTACTTCCAGGACAGCCAAGGCAAGGGCAAAGAAATCCTGTCTCAAAACAAAGAAAAAATCCAAACCAACCAAACATAACAAAATATATAAAAGATAAGAGATAAAAGCTATCTCATCGAATTTGGACAAGACAAACCAACCGAGGGTATCCCAAGAGGGTACAAGAATCAAGAGACATTTGTACACACAGGAGTCCCATAAAAACATTAAACTGGAAGCCATAATCTATATGCTGAGGACCTGGTGCGGACCCATGCAGGCCCTATACTTGCCGAGTTCAGCCTCTGAGTTCATGAGCATCATATAATTTGTTTTCTTGGTGTCCTCCATGCCCTCTGGCTCTTTAATATTTTTTCTGCCTCCACATCAATGTGGTTCCCTAAGCACTGAAGGGGGAGATTTAATGGAAACATCACACTTAGGGCTGGGCATTCCAAGTTCTCTCTCTGCAGTGTCTGCCTGCGGGTCTGTATATTTGTTTTCATCTGCTGTGATGATGGTAGAACAAGGCACAGATCTATGAGTAAAGCAGAATATGCTTAGGAGTCACAACGTGGTAGTGGTGGGTGGGTTGTTTATTTTTTAGACCAACAGTATTTGGTTTTACTCTAGGTCACTGGGCTATCTAGTCTCAGGTTCATGGTGATCCAAGCAGTGTCAGCATGGGCTCCATCTCATGGAGTGGGCCTTAGGTCAAATCAGATAGTGGTTCGTTACTTCCACAAGCTTTATGCCATCATTGCTTTAGAATATCTTGCAGACAGAACACAATTTTAGATCAAAGAATACAGGAATAAATAGCTAAAATTAAGGAGCATTTGAATGGTACCATGGAAACCTAATTCCTGTATTCTATCCCTCAATCCTCTCTTCTTTCCCTCTCCTCATTTAATCTCATTCTAGCACTCATCCATCCACCCACCCATCCATTATCTGTTCTATTTCTCTTTCTTTGCAAGATTTACTGTTCCTATAGTCCCTTTTGACTTTCGTTTTCTCTAGTCTCGTATACCTACCCTCTGTGGTTCTACAGATTGTAGCTCGATTATCATTAACAGCTAATATCCACATGTAAGTAAGTACACACCGCATTTCTCTTTCTGAGTATAGGTTACCTCAGGATAATTTTTCTAGTTCTATTCATTTCCCTGAAATGAAATTTCCAAGTTTGCACTGTCCAAGTTGCATTCCAACCAGCAATGGATGAGTGCCCCCCTTGCTCCACATCCTCAGCAGCATGCGCTGTCACTTGTTTAGTAGATCTTAGTCATTCTGATGAGTAGAGATGAAATCTCAAAGTGGTTTTGATTTGCATTTCCCTGATGTCTAAATGTGTTGAACATTTCTTTCTCAGCACTTTGAGTTTCCTCTTTGTAAAACTGCTTAGGCCCCCATTTTTAAATTGGATTGTTTGTTTTCTTGTAATCTATTTTTTACGTTCTTTATATATTTTGGATACCAGTCCTCTATAGTATGTGTAGTTGATAAAATCTTTCCCCATCCTATAGACCACTGCTTTATTTGAATGACTGTGTGCTTTTCCATGTAGAAGCTTTTTGGGTTCATGAGATCCCATTTATTAATTGTTGATCTTAGTAACTGTGTTAATGGTGTTATGTTCAGAAAGTTGTGTCCTCTACCAATGTGTTCAAGGCTATCCCCCACTTTTTTATATGAGATTTATTATATCTACTCAGTTTTTAAAAATTAAAGATTTTATTTTATGTATGAGTGTTTTATCTGCATGTACACCTGCATGCCAGAAAAGGGCATCAGATCCCAATATAGATGGTTGTGAGCCACCATGTGGTTGCTGGGAATTGAACTCAGGACCTCTGGTAGAGCAGCTATTACTCTTAACCACTGAGCCATCTTTCTAGCCCTGAGTATATCTGGGTTTTTGTTGTTGTTGAGATCATTGTTCCACTTGGAGTTGAATTTTGTGCAGGGTGATAAATATGGGTAATTTCAATTCTTCCTCATCTTGTTTGACCAGCACCAGTTTTTGAAGATGCTGTCTTTTTTTTCCCATTGTGTAGTTTTGGCTTCTTTGTCAAAAAACGAGTGTCCATGTGTATATTGATTTATGTGTGGGTCACCAATTTGATACTATTGATCAGCATGCTTGTTTTTATATCAATACCACGTTTTTTTTGTTATAGCTCTATAGTACAACTTGAAGTTAGGGGTGGTAATACCTCCAGCATTTCTTTTATAATTCAGGATTGTTTTAGATATTCTGGCTTTGTGTGTATGTGTGTGGTTTCATATGAAGCTGAACACTTTCCTTTATAAAAAATATCAGGTGAACACAAATTGTGTAGATTTAGATTCACTTCTATTCAATTAATCAACCTTTTCTTTACCATAGCTTTGTGGTACAAATTGGAGTTAGGGATGTGATACCTCCACAAGTTCTTTTATTGTTCAGGATTGTTTTGCTATCCTGGGTTTTTTGTACTTTTCCATATGAAGTCGAGGATTGTCCTCTCAAGATCTCTGAAGAATTGTGTTGAAATTTTGATGGGAATTGCCTTGAATCTGTGGATTGCTTTTGGTAGGATGAACGTTTTTACTTTCTGAATTCAACCGATTCATGAACATGGGAGTCCTTTCCACCCTCTGATTTCTTTCTTTAGTGTCTTAAAGTTTTGATCATATAAGTTTTCATTGGCTCGGTTTGTGTTACTCCATAATATTTTGTATTATTTGAGGCTACTGTGAAAGGTGTTTCCCTATCTCTTTCTCAGTCCATTTGCCATTTGTGTATAGGAAAGCTACTGATATCTGTGAATTCTGCATCCAGTTACTTTGCAGAAGGTGTGTATGAGCTGTTGGAATTCCTTGGTGGAAGTTTTCAGGTCACTTATGTATATTATTATGTCATAGGCAAATAACGATACTTTGACTTCTTCTTTTCCACTTCATATCCCCTTGATCTCTATTACTTGTCTTATTGTTCTAGCTAGAACTTAAGTACTATATTGAATAGATATGGGGTGGACAACCTTGTCTTGCTCCTGATTTTAGTGCAATTGCTTTGAAATTCTCTCCATTAAAGTTAATTTTGGCTATGAGCTTGCAGTTCACTGCCTTTATTATGCTGAAGTATGTCTCTTGTATCTCTACCTCTTCAGGATTTTTATCATGAAGGAGCATTGAATTTTGTCTGCAACTAATGAGATGATCATGTGGTTTTTTCTTTTGGTTTGTTCATATGGTGAATTACACTTACTGATTACTCTGTTGAACCATCTCTGTATCTCTGGGATAAAGCCTACTTGATCATGGTGGATGATCTTTTGGATGTGTTCTTGGATTCAGTTTACAAGTATAATGGAGTATTTTTTTCATCTATGTTGATAAGGGAAATGGGTTTATAATTCTGTCTTTGACCTTATGTGGTTTGGATATCAGAATTCTGTCTTTGTTGGGCCTTATGTGGTTCAGGTGTCAGGGTAACTGAGGTTTATAAATTATGTAATATTACTTCTGTTTCTTTTTTGTGGAATAATTTAAGGGAGTAGTATTGGCATTAACTGTTCTTTGAAAGTCTGGCAGAATTCTGCAGTAAGACCATCTGACCTTGATTTGTGTTTATTTATTTGGTTGGAGACTTGTAATAGTTGCTTCTACTCACTAGGTGTTATAGGTATGTCCAAATTATTTATCTGACCTTTGAACTACTTTGATAAAGTGTTATACTTTGATATAATTACCTTTTTCTTTTAGATTTTACAATTTTATGGAGATTAGCTTTTTAAAGTAGATCCTTTTAACTCTCTGGAGCTCATTGGTGTCTATTATTTTTGCCCCCCCTTACATCTAATTCTGTTAATTTGGATATTCTCTATCTTTTAGTTAATTTTGGTTTTCTCAAAAACTCCCAATTCTTTGTTTCACTGATTCTTTATGTTGTTTCTATTTTATTGATTTCAGTACTAAGGCTGATTATTTGTTATCATCCACTCTTTATGATTTCCTAGTTTTTGTTAGTATGAAATCTCTACCTTTTCTTCCTTTCTTTTGTTTGTTGAGACAGGGTTTCTTTGTGTAGCCCTGTCTGTCCTGGAACTCATTCTATAGATTATGCTGGCCTGGAACTCAGAGATCCAACTGCCTCTGCCTCCCAAGTGTTGGGATAAAAGGCATGCACCACCACTGCCTGGCCCTCCCAATTTTTTTATGTAGACACTTAGCGCTATGAACTTGCCTCTTAGAACTGTTCTCACCATATCCCACAAGTTTGGAGATGTTCTGTTTTTATTTTTATTCAATTCTAGAAAGTCTTTAGTTTTTCTCTTAATTTCTGTCTTGACCCATTTTTCAATCATAGAGAGTTGTTCAGTTACCATGAATTTGTAAGTTTCTGTTGGTGGTGGTATCCAGCTTTAATCCTTGGTAGTCAGATAGGACAGAGGGAGTAATTTTAATTTTCTTGTAGAGACTTGCTTTGTGCCCAAGCATATGGTCGGTTCTGGAGAAAGTTTGATGAAGTGCTGAGAGAAGGGTGTATTCTTTTGTGTTCGGGCACAATGTTTATAAATATCGTTTAGGTCATTTTGGTTTATAACATCAGCTAGCTCTGGCATTTCTCCATTTAGATATTACCTTCATGACCTCTCTTGGAAAGATTGGGGTATTGAAGTCTCCCACTCTCAATGTGAGGGTCAATATGTGATTTAAACTGTAGCAGTGTTTCTTGTACAAAGTTGAGTGTTCCTGTATTTGGGGGCATAGATGTTAAGAATTGCAGTGTCCTCTTGGTAGATTTTCCCTTGAGTATGTAGTGTCCTTCTCTATATCTTCTGATTAGTTTTTGTTTGAAGTCTATTTTGTCAGATATAAAATGGCTATATAAATCTACTTCTTACATTCATTTCAGTTTTGTAATATCTTATTTCATTTTTACCCTGAGGTGATATCTATCCTGATGTTAAGTCATGTTTCTTGGATGCAGCAGAAGGATAAATCCTGTTTTCCCATCCATTCCATTAGTCTGTCTTTTACTGGAGACTTGAGATCACTGATGTTGAAAGATAACAAAGCTGTTGATTCACTGCAGGATGTTGTTGTTTTTTGTTGTTGTTAGTAGTGGTGGTGGTGGTGATGTGTGTGTGTGTGTGTGTGTGTGTGTGTGTGTGTGTGTGTGTGTGTGTGTGTGATGTGTGTGATTAAACAGTGTTTGCTTAAATTTCATTTTATTATGTAATATCTTATTTTATCCTTTTATCTTGATTGAAAATTTTGCTTGGTATAGTAGTCTGGACTGGCTGCTTACAGTCTGCAGCACATCTGTTCAGGTCCTTCTCCATTGAGAGGTCTAATTCTAATAGGTCTGCCTTTATATGTTACTTGGTCTTTTTTCCTTGAAGCTTGTAATATTCTTTCCTTGTTCTATACATGTAGTGTTTTGATTATTACAATGTGCTGAGGGGACTTACTTTCCTGGAATAGTCAATTTGGTGTTCTGTATGCTTCCATAGAGTTGATGTATACCTTTATATGTATCATCTTCTTTAGGCTAAGAAAATTTCCTTCTATGAGTTTGTTGAAAATATTTTCTGTGCCTTTGATCTGCATTTCTCTTTCCTATTATTCTTTTATTTTTATAAAAAAAGACATTTATTCAGTGTCATGATCAGACTTTTACATTTAGCAGTCAACAGCATGGCTAGAAAAGGTCTACAGTAAACCCTTTTGTTGGAATGTTTTACACTTTCCACAGGACAGAAACTGAAATAACCTGTTATACAATTAATCACAGATACAGTCGTGGAGTTTTTGCACACACACAGGAGTATTGTCTAAAACATGTCTTCTTTGTAGCAGCTAGACCCTGCCACCACTATGCTTGACTGAGTTCACAAATCTGTTGTAACCTGTAGCTTTCCCGTCACTTCTCTGGCTCTCCTATTCTGGTAAGCTTTGTTTCCTGGCTGTAGTTAGAACCTCCTGCCACTGCCACACCTGCTGGATCCTCCATAGCCACTTGGTTTCATGGTTTAGCACAGTACTGGCCTCCACCACCATAAGGGCCAGAGCTCCTGCCTCCAGAGGAGGAAATCCTTTCATTGGTCCAAAATTTAAAGACTGGTTGTTGTAATTGCCAAAATGTAGCTTCCACCACCTCCAAAATTGCTTCCATCATTGCCAAATCCATTATAGCCATCCCTACTGTCACCATATCCACCACCACCACCACGGCTGCCACCAAAGCCACCACAGTTCTCTCCTCGACCAAAATTGTCATTGCCACCAAAACCACCTCCATGACCACCACCAAAGTTTCCAGAACCACTTTGACCTCTCTGACTGATGAAGCTCTAGTCATCTCTTGCTTCAACAGAGCCTTTCTTACTTCACAGTTGTGGCCACTCACAGTACGGTATTTCTGAATAACAATCTTATCCACAGAGTCAGGGTCATCAAAGGTGGCAAAAGCAAAGCCCCTCTTTTATCCATTGCCTCTGTCAGTCATAATTTCAATCACTTCAATTTTTCCCATACTGCTTAAAATGATCTCGTAGGTGATGTTCTTCAGGGTCTTCTTTAATGCCACCAACAAAGATCTTCTTCACAGTTAAGTGGGCACCTGGTCTCTGAGAATCTTCTCTTGACACAGCTCTCTTAGGTTCCGCCATCCACCTTGTGTGGTCTTGCATTCATGGCAGCATCCACTTCCTCCACAGCAACATGTGTGACAAACTCAAAGCCCCTGGATCTCTTGGTGTTTGGATCTCTCCTTACCACACAGTCGACGAGTGTTCCCCATCGCTCAAAATGGCTCCTCAGACTCTCATCGCTTTCAAAGCTCAGCCCTACGATGAAGACCTTCCACAGCTGTTCCGGCTCCTTGGGAGACCCTGACTTAGACATAAGAGCAGGGTGCTGAGAGCCTTACAGCGACGCTTCCTCTCTTTCCTATTACTTTTATATTTGTTGTTTCATAGTGTCCCGGATTTGCTGGCTATTTTGTGTCAGGAGTTTTTTCGATTTACCATTTTCTTTGCTGCAACCACTTCTCTTTTGTCTTCAGTACTGGAGACTCTTTCGTCCACCTCTTGTACTCTGATGGTGAGGCTTACCTCTGCAGTTCCTTTTTGAGTTCCAAAAGTTTGCATTTTCAGATTTGGGTTTTCTTTATTGATTCTGTTTCCAGTTTCTGATCTCGAATGGTTTTATTCATTTTCTTCCATTGTCTGATTTTATAGCTCTCTTTAAGGAATTTGCTTGTTTCAAGTTTAAGGGTCTCTAACATATTAGCAAAGGTTGTTTTAAGGACTTTTCCTTGGGTTTCAGCGATCGTAGAATATTCAGGGCCTGCTGTGGCAGGGTTATTGGGCTCTAGTGGAGACATATTGTCCTGGATATTATTTTGGTTTTATGCTCTCATCTAAGTGTCTGGGATTGAGATAATTGTAATTGTAGACATTGATATCTGGTCTGTTGTTGGGCAGGTGGGTGTTTTGTTGATTGGTTTCTTTTTCTTCTCTGGTTCTTCGGAAAGTATGCTGACTCTCTGTTGCCTTGCTTCCTGATAGGTGCGAGTACTTGGGAGGGTGTGTTCCATGTAAAATATGTTTTGGGGTATGGGAACCTGACATTTAGGAGTGACAGTATGTGAGGGACTTCACAGGAGGGAGAAAGAGGTTTATTCTATCAGGTTCTGAGTAGTAATTCCCCTGTGAATGGGGGCATAGTAAGGAGAGGCCATAACAGAAAGTCAGCTATCGACCAGTTGAATTCGAAGGAGAGATGATTAAGATACTCTCTGCCTAATCTTTGTAGAAACAAACACTATGTCACCAACAGTACTGAAGGTGAGGGAAATTGGGTCAAAGTACACCATACCCTTGAATGAAAATATCAGCATGAAACCGATTACTTTGTACAGTGAATAGATGATAGTAAAAAACAAAGTAACATTTTTTAAAAATTTTAAATTACAAAAAAAAAATCAGCCAAAGAGAATTTAGACTTAGAGCTATGAAGGGAACTGGACTTGAACTTTACATTTGTCCCCATTTGTTCCTACAGCAATAGGATTAAACAAATTTAACATAATTTATTTTAGGTAACAGCATATTTTATTGCATCTTGCCAGCATGTGTATGCTTTTTAAATGGCTACGTTTGGGTTGAGGAGGTTAAGGGATAGGAAGAGAGGTGAAATGAATGACTCCTATTAGTCTTTGTCCAATATCTCTTGATCCTGTCCTACTCATCTCTCAGCACTAGTAGAAACCTGTAGAGATGGGTTGACAGGAAATGGGGAATTAATTTACTATGCCTTTGATGATAGTCTAGTATGTGCTTTAGCTGTCAGAAGCTGGACAGTGTTGTGAAGGAGTGTGATTTCCATGGAAACCCCTACACTTGAACACTTTAGCTCAAAGTGTAGGGCATCTGTGCCATGTGTCCCATCTATCTGCCTTTTTCCATCCACCTCCACTAGAGTCTTACAGCTTCCAACACGATAAGTGTACACACAGTCTTCATATCCTCCATATCTACTCATCACTAGAAGTGAGAAAATTATTTTATTATCTTGTGTGTGAATTGTTGTTCTTACCACACCTTTACATCAAATGGTCTAGGATTTACTATACAATCCATTTCATAAATGAAATGGGAAGACATTTTATGAGATCCTCTAATCTCTTCTTTTCCTGTGGCATGGAGCTAAAAGGAACCCATAGGTTTAGGTCAGCAAACAGTGGTAAAGTATTATGTTAAGGGATTACAGAGTCATGGTATCCTGAATACCATTTGTCTTAAGCTTAGGTACAAAGAAAGAAACACTGGAGAATTGAAGACAAATGGGTAGCCTTAGGTTTTTTTTCCATCTTTACTAAATTGGGTATTTCTTATTTACATTTCAAATGTTATTCCCTTTTCTGGTTTCCATGCCATCATCCCCCTAAGCCCTCCTGCTCCCCTTGTATATGGGTGTTCCCCTCCCCAGCCTCCCCCCATTACCGCCCTCCCAACAAGAAACCCATTCACTGGGGGTCCAGCCTTGGCAGGATCAGGGCTTCCCCTTCCACTGGTGCTCTTACTAGGCTATTCATTGCTACCTATGCAGTTGGAGCCCAGGGTCAGTCCATGTATAGTCTTTGGGTAGTGGCTTAGTCCCTGGAAGCTCTGGTTGGTTGGCATTGCTGTTCATATGGGCTCTAAACCCCCTTCAAGCTCTTCCAGTCCTTTCTCTGAATCCTTCAACAGGGTCCTGTTCTCAGTTCCATGGTTTGCTGCTGGCATTCGCCTCTGTATTTGCTGTATTCTGGCTGTGTCTCTCAGGAGAGATCTACATCCAGTTCCTGTCAGCCTGCACCTCTTTGCTTCATCCATCTTATCTAGTTTGGAGGCAGTATATGTATGGGCCACATGTGGGGCAGGTTCTGAATAGGCCTTCTTCAGCCTCTGTTCTATGCCTCCCTATCCCTATGGGTATACTTGTTCCCCTTTTAAAGAAGAAGTGAAGCATTCACATTTTGATCGTCCGTCTTGAGTTTCATGTGTTCTATGCATCTAGGGTAATTCGAGCATTTGGGCTAATATCCACTTATCAATGAGTGCATACCATGTGTTTTCTGTGATTGGGTTACCTCACTCAGGATGATATTTTCCAGTTCCATCCATTTGCCTATGAATTTCATAAAGTCATTGTTTTTGATAGCTGAGTAATATTCCATTGTGTAGACGCATGCCACATTTTCTGTATCCATTCCTCTGTTGAAGGGCATCTGGGTTCTTTCCAGCTTCTGGCTATTATAAATAAAGGCTGCTATGAACATAGTGGAGCATGTGTCTTTGTTATATGTTGGGCATCTTTTGGGTATATGCCCAAGAGAGGTATAGCTGGGTCCTCAGGTAGTTCAATGTCCAATTTTCTGAGGAACCTCCAGACTGATTTCCAGAATGGTTGTATCCATCTGCAATCCCCCCAAGAATGGAGGAGTGTTCCTCTTTCTGCAAATCCTTGCCAGCATCTACTGTCGCCGGAGTTTTTGATCTTAGCCATTCTGACAGGTGTGATGTGGAATCTCAAGGTTGTTTTGATTTGCATTTTGCTTATGACTAAAGATGTTGAACGTTTCTTTAGGTGTTTCTCAGCCATTCGGCATTCCTCAGCTGTGAATTCTTTGTTTAGCTCTGAACCCCATTTTTAATAGGGTTATTTGTCTCCCTGCAGTATAATTTCTTGAGTTCTTTGTATATTTTTGATAAGGCCTCTATCTGTTGTAGGATTGGTAAAGATCTTTTCCCAATCTGTTGGTTGCCGTTTTTGTCCTAACCACAGTGTCCTTTGCCTTACAGAAGCTTTGCAGTTTTATGAGATCCCATTTGTGATTCTTGATCTTAGAGCATAAGCCATTGGTGTTTTGTTCAGGAAATTTTTTTCCAGTGCCCATGTGTTCCAGATGCTTTTTTTTCTTCTATTAGTTTGAGTGTATCTGGTTTAATGTGGAGGTCCTTGATCCACTTGGACTTAAGCTTTGTACAGGGTGATAAGCATGGATCCATCTGTTCTTCTACATGTTGACCTCCAGTTGAACCAGCACCATTTGCTAAAAGGCTATCTTTTTTCCATTTAGATGGCTTTTTTGGCTCCTTTGGCAAAAATCAAGTGACCATAGGTGTGTGGGTTCATTTCTGGGTCTTCAATTCTATTCCATTGGTCTATCTGTCTGTCTCTCTGTATTAATACCATGCAGTTTTTATCACTATTGCTCCAGTAATACTGCTTGAGTTCAGGATAGTGATTCTCCTTCCTTTTATTGTTGAGGATAGTTTTAGCTATCCTGGGTTTTTTTTTTTTTCAGGTTGAATTTGCAATTGTTCTGTCTAACTCCATGAAGAATTGGATTGTAATTTTGATGGAGATTGTATTGAATTTGTAGATTGCTTTTAGTAAAATGGACATTTTTACTATATTAATCCTGCCAATACATGAGCATGGGAGATCTTTCCATCTTCTGAGGTCTTCTTCAATTTCTTTCTTCAGAGGCTTGAAGTTCTTATTGTACAGATCTTTCCCTTGCTTGGTTAAAGTCACACCGAGGTATTTTATATTATTTGGGTCTATTATGAAGGGTGTCATTTCCCTAATTTCTTTCTCGGCTTGTTTCTCTTTTGTGTAGAGGAAGGCTACTGATTTATTTGAGTTAATTTTATACCCAGCCACTTTGCTGAAGTTGTTTATCAGCTTTAGTAGTTCTCTGGTAGAACTTTTGGGATCACTTAAATATACTATCATATCATCTGCAAATAGTGATATTTTGACTTCTTCTTTTCCGATCTGTATCCCCTTGATCTCCTTTTGTTGTCTGATTGCTCTGGCTAGAACTTCAAGAACTATATTGAATAAGTAGGGAGAGAGTGGGCAGCCTTGTCTAGTCCCTGATTTTAGTGGGATTGCTTCAAGTTACTCTCCATTTAGTTTAATGTTACCTACTGGTTTGCTGTATATGGCTTTTACTATGTTTAGGTATGGGCCTTGAATTCCTATTCTTTCCAGGACTTTTATCATGAAGGGGTGTTGAATTTTGTCAAATGCTTTCTCAGCATCTCATGAAATGATCATGTGGTTTTTATCTTTCAGTTTGTTTATATAGTGGATTGAGGTGATGGTTTTCTGTATATTAAACCATCCCTGCATGCCTGGGATGAAGCCTACTTGATCTTGATGGATGATTGTTTTGATGTGTTCTTGGATTCGGTTTGCAAGAATTTTATTGAGTATTTTTGCGTCGATATTCATACAGGAAATTGGTCTGAAGTTTGCTTTCTTTGTTGGGTCTTTGTGTGGTTTAGGTATAAGAGTGACTTCATAGAAGGAATTCGGTAGCGCTCCATCTGTTTCAATTTTGTGGAATAGTTTGGATTGTATTGGTATGAGGTCTTCTATGGAGGTCTGATGGAATTCTACACTGAACCCATCTGGACATAGGCTCTTTTTGGTTGGGAGACCTTTAATGACTGCTTCTATTTCGATAGGAGATATGGGGTTATTTAACTGGTTTATCTGTTCCTGATTTAACTTCGGAACCTGGTATCTGTCTAGGAAATTGTCCATTTCCTGCAGATTTTCAAGTTTTCTTGAATATAGGCTTTTATAGTAGGATCTGATGATTTTTTGAATTTCTTCTGAATCTGTAGTTATGTCTCCCTTTTCATTTCTGATTTTGTTAATTTGGACACATTCTCTGTGTCCTCTCGTTAGTCTGGCTAAGGGTTTATCTATCTTGTTGATTTTCTCAAAGAACCAACTTTTGGTTCTGTTGATTCTTTCTATGGTCCTTTTTGTTTCTACTTGGTTGATTTCAGCTTTGAGTTTGATTATTTCCTGCCTTCTACTCCTCCTGGGTGTATTTACTTCTTTTTGTTCTAGAGCTTTTAGGTGTGCTGTCAAGCTGGTGACATATGCTCTTTCCTGTTTCTTTCTGCAAGCACTCAGCGCTATGAGTTTTCCTCTTAGCACAGCTTTCATTGTGTCCCATAAGTTTGGGTATGTTGTACCTTCATTTTCATTAAATTCTAAGAAGTCTTTAATTTCTTTCTTTATTTCTTCCTTGACCAGGTTATCATTGAGAAGAGCATTGTTCGATTTCCACATATATGTGGGCATTCTTCCCTTATTGTTATTGAAGACCAGCTTTAGGCCGTGGTGGTCTGATAGGATACCTGGGATTATTTACATCTTTCTTTATCTATTGAGGCCTGTTTTATCTATTGAGGTCAATTTTGGAGAAAGTACCATGAGGTGGTGAGAAGAAGGTATATCCTTTTGTTTTAGGATAGAATGTTCTATAAATATCTGTTAAGTCCATTTGGTTCATGACTTCTCTTAGTCTGTCTACATCTCTGTTTAATTTCTGTTTCCATGATCTGTCCATTGATGAGAGTGGGGTGTTGAAATCTCCTACTATTATTGTGTGAGGTGCAATGTGTGTTTTGAGCTTTAGTAATGTTTCTTTTACGTATGTAGGTGCCCTCGTATTTGGGGCATAGATATTCAGGATTGAGAGTTCATCTTGGTGGATTTTTCCTTTGATGAATATGAAGTGTCCTTCCTTATCTTTTTTGATGAATTTTAGCTGAAAATTGATTTTATTTGATATTAGAATGGCTACTCCAGCTTGCTTCTTCCGACCATTTGCTTGGAAAGTTGTTTCCCAGTCTTTCACTCTGAGGTAGTGTCTGTCTTTGTCTCTGAGGTGTGTTTCCTGTAGGCAGCAGAATGCAGGGTACTCGCTGCGTATCCAATTTGTTAATCTATGTGTTTTTATTGGGGAGTTGAGGCCATTGATGTTGAGAGATATTAAGGAATAGTGATTATTGCTTCCTGTTATATTCATATTTGGATATGAGGTTATGTTTGTGTGCTTTTCTTCTCTTTGTTTTGTTGCCAAGACGATTAGTTTCTTGCTTCTTCTAGGGTATAGCTTGCCTCCTTATGTTGGGCTTTACCATTTATTATCCTTTGTAGTGCTGGATTTGTAGAAAGATATTGTGTAAATTTGGTTTTGTCATGGAATATCTTGGTTTCTCCATCTATGTTAATTGAGAGTTTTGCAGGATACAGTAACCTGGGCTGGCATTTGTGTTCTCTTAGGGTCTGTATGACATCTGTCCAGGATCTTCTGGCTTTCATAGTTTCTGGCGAAAAGTCTGGTGTGATTCTGATAGGTCTGCCTTTATATGTTACTTGACCTTTTTCCCTTACTGCTTTTAATATTCTTTCTTTATTTTGTGCGTTTGGTGTTTTGACTATTATGTGATGGGAGGAGTTTCTTTTCTGGTCCAATCTATTTGGAGTTCTGTAGGCTTCTTGTATGCTTATGGGTATCTCTTTCTTTAGGTTAGGAAGTTTTCTTCTATGATTTTGTTGAAGATATTTACTGGTCCTTTGAGCTGGGAGTCTTCACTCTCTTCTATACCTATTATCCTTAGGTTTGATCTTCTCATTGAGTCCTGGATTTCCTGTATGTTTGGACCAGTAGCTTTTTCCGCTTTTACATTATCTTTGACAGTTGAGTCAATGATTTCTATGGAATCTTCTGCTCCTGAGATTCTCTCTTCCATCTCTTTTGTATTCTGTTGGGTGAAGCTTGTATCTCACAGCTCCTTGTCTCTTCTTTTGGTTTTCTATATCCAGGGTTGTTTCCATGTGTTCTTTCTTGATTGCTTCTATTTCCACTTTTAATTCCTTCAACTGTTTGATTGTGTTTTCCTGGAATTCTTTCAGGGATTTTTGTGACTCCTCTCTATGGACTTCTACTTGTTTATTTATGTTTTCCTGGAATTCTTTCAGGGATTTTTGCGATTCCTCTCTGTAGGCTTCTACTTGTTTATTAATGTTTTCCTGTGTTTCTCTAAGGGAGTTCTTCACGTCTTTCTTGAAGTCCTCCAGCATCATGATCAAATATGATTTTGAAACTAGATCTTGCTTTTCTGGTGTGTTTGGATATTCCGTGTTTGCTTTGGTGGGAGAATTGGGCTCCGATGATGCCATGTAGTCTTAGTTTCTGTTGCTTGGGTTCCTGCGCTTGCCTCTTGCCTTTAGATTATCTCTAGTGTTACTTTGTTCTGCTATTTCTGACAGTGGCTAGACTGTCCTATAAGCCTGTGTGTCAGGAGTGCTGTAGACCTGTTTTCCTGTTTTCTTTCAGCCAGTTATGGGGACAGAATGTTCTGCTTTCGGGCGTGTAGTTTTTCCTATCTATAGGTCTTCAGCTGTTCCTGTGGGCCTGTGTATGGTGTTCACCAGGCAGGTCACTTGGAGCAGAAAAGTTGGTCTTACCTGTGGTCCCGAGGCTCAAGTTTGCTCGTGGGGTGTTGCTTATGAGCTCTCTGCGGCGGGCACAACCAGGAAGATCTGTGCCACCTTTTCCGGGAGCTTCCGTGCACCAGGGTTCCAGATGGTGTTTGGTGTTTTCCTCTGGAATCAGTAATGTGTGCAGAGTGCAGTCTCTTCTGGTTTCCCAGGCATGTCTGCCTCTCTGAAGGTTTAGCTCTCCCTCCCACGGTTTGGGTGCAGAGAACTGTTTATCTGGTCGGGTCCCTTCAGGTTCAGCAGTGTCTCAGGCTGAGGGACCATGCTGCTGTGCCCTTATCCAAGGGAACCCAGAGGCCGTATACAGTTTCCTCTTGGGCCAGGGATGTGGGCAGGGGTGGGCAGTGTTGGTGGTCTCTTCCGCTCTGCAGTCTCAGGAGTGCCCACCTGTCCAGGCGGTGAGGGCTCTCTCCCATGGGGTTTGAGAGCAGAGAGCTGCTGCAGGCAGGGATCCGCAGGTTTGGGACTCCCTTCCTTTGGTTTTCTATATCCAGGGTTGTCTCCCTTTGTGCTTTCTTTATTGTTTGTATTTCCATTTTCAATCACTTCACCTGTTTGATTGTTTTTTCCTGTAATTCTTTCAGGGATTTTTGCATTCTCTCTCTAAGGGCTTCTACTTGTTTAATTGTGTTTTCCTGCATTTCTCTAAAGGAGTTCTTTATGTCTTTCTTAAAATCCTCCATCATTATGATCAAATGTGATTTTAAATCTAGATCTTGTTTTTCTGGTGTGTTTGGATATTCAATATTTGCTTTGGTAGGAGAATTGGGCTCTAATGATGCGATGTAGTCTTGGTTTTTGTTGCTTGGCTTCCTGTGCTTGCCTCACGCCATCAGGTTGTCTCTGGTGATACCTTTTTCTGCTATTTCTGGCAGTGGCTTGAGTGTCCTATAGGACTGTGTGTCAGGAATGCTGTAGACCTGCTTCCCTATTTTTTTTTAGCCAGTTATGGGAACAGAGTGTTCTGCTTTCAATCGTGTAGTTTTTCTTATCTACTGGCTGTCAGCTGTTCCTGTGGGCATGTGTCCTGAGTCTACCAGGTCACTTGGAGCAGAAAAGTTGGTCTTACCTCTCGTCTTGTGCCTGAAGTCGCTCCTCGGGGCTGGCTTTCAGCTGTCCATGAGGGCAGCAACCAGAGGGGCCTGCCCCTCCTTCTCCAGGGTCCCTGTGCACAGGGGGCCCAGGTGGCACTGGCGTTTTCCTCTAGAGTCAAAACTGTCAGCCAAATGTAGTCTCTTCTGGCTTCCCAGGTGTGTCTGCCCCTCTGAAGATTTAGCTCTCCCTCCCATGGGAATTGGGTGCAGGGATCTGTTTGACCAGGTCACTTCACATCTGTTTGGTGTCTAGATTACAAGGAACCTGCAGCTTGAGTGCCCCTATCTTCCTGTTTCCAGAGGCCCTATACAGTTTCCTCTTGGGCCAGAGATATGGGCAAAGTTGGGCAGAAGTGGCAGTTTCTCCTCCCCTGCAGTCTTAGGATTGCCCACACATCTGGGTGATGAGCTCTCCCACAGGGTTTGGGAGCAGGGAGCTGTGGTCTGGGATCTGCGAGCGGCCTTAGTTTTAAAATAGCAACAATCCTTGCTACCTTCAAACTAAAATGATTTTTTCTATTATAAGAAGACTATAAACAGAATAGTGATCATGCATGCTTTTAATCCCAGCACTCTGGAGGCAGAGGCAGAAGGATCTCTGTGAGTTTAAGGCCAGCCTGGTCTACAGAAAAATTCAAGGATAGTCAGGGTTTCACAGCGAAACCTTATCTCAAATCAAAGACCTAGAAATAAATGCACACACATATGGACATTTGATTTTTAACACAGAAGCCAAAGTCATACAATAGAATAAAGAAAGAATCTTCAAATAAATGTGCTAGTTTAATTAACTGGATGTCTACATACAGAGGATTGCAAACATCCATATCTATCGTTTTTGTACAAAATTCAAGTCCAAATAGATCAAACACCCCAGTTTAAAACCAGATACACTAAATCTAATAGAGGAGAAAGTGGGAATAGACACATTGGTACAGGAGACAAATTCCTGAACAGAACACCAATGGCTCAGGCACTAAGATCAAAAACTGATAAAGGAGACCCCATGAAACTAAAAAGCTTCTGTAAGGCAAAGGACACTGTCAATAGGACAAAATGTCAGCCTATAGAATGGGAAAAGATTTTCACCCACCGTTATTCCAACAGAGACCTAATATCTAAAATATATAAAGAAATCAAGAAGTTAAGACTCCAACAAAACAAATAACCCAATTAAAAAACAGGGTACAGAGCTAAACAGAGAATTCTCAACAGAGAAATCACTAATGGCCGAGAAGTACTTAAAAAAAAGTTCAACATCCTTAGTCATCAGGAAAATTCAAATCAAAACGACTCTGAGATTCTCTCTTACACTGGGCAGAATGGCTAAAATTAAAAACTCAAGTGCCAGCACATGCTGACAAGTATGTGGAACAAGGGAAACACTCTTCCATTGCTGATGAGAGTGCAAACTGGTACAATCACTTTGGAAATCATTAAATGGTATTAGCCCAAAAGCTCAGAATACCCAAGATGCAATTCACAGACCACATGAAGCTCAAGAAGAAGGAAGACCAAAGTATGGACCAAGTCCTTCTTACAAGGGGAAACAAAGTACGGGAGGAAATATGGAGATATAGTGTGTAGCGGAAACTAAAGGATAGGCCATTCAGAGACTGTCCTACCTGGGGATCCATCCCATATACAGACACCAAACCCAGACACTGTTGTGGATGCCAAGAAGTGCATGCTGACAGGAGCCTGGTATAGCTGTCTCCTGAGAGGCTCTGCCAGAGCATGACAAATACAGAGGCAGATGCTCACAGCCAACTATTGGACTGAGCACAGGGTGCCCAATGGAGGAATTAAAGAAAGAACTGAAGGAGCAGAAGGGGTTTGCAACCCCATAGAAAGAACAATATCAACCAAGCAGACACACCAGAGCTCCCAGAAACTAAACCACCAACCAAAGAGTACACATGGAGGGACCCATGGCTCCAGCTGCATATGTAGCAGAGGATGGCCTTGTTGGATATCAATGAGAGGAGAGGCTCTTGGTCCTGTGAGGAGTTGATGCCCCGGTGTAGGAGAATGCCAGGGTGGGAAGGCGGGAGTGAGTGGGTATGTGTGTGTGAGAACACCCTCATAGAAGCAGGGGCAGGGAGGATGCTATAGGATGTTTGTAGAGGGGAAAGCAGGAAAGGGGATAACATTTGAAATGTAAATAAATAAAGTATCCAATAAAAAAAAGAAAATTAGGAATACTTCTACCTCAAGACCCAGGTATCTTGGGCCTATACCCAAAAGAAGCTCTGCCATAGCACAAGAACACGTGCCCCACTATGTTCATAGCAGCTTTATTTGTAATAGCCAGAAACTGAAAACAATTCAGATGTTCTTCAGTCAAAGAATGTATAAAGAAAATGTGGCATATTTACACAGTGGAACACCGCTCAGGAATTAAAAACAACGGTATTGTGAAATTTCAGGCAAATTGATGGAACTAGAAAAGATTCTCCTAAATGAGGTGACCGAGATGCAGAAAGACACACTTGGTATATAAATGGACACTATAAAATGTCACTTATAAATGGACACTAGTCATAAAATGCAGGATAGCCATGCTGCAACCACAGACCCAAAGAAGCTATGTAGCAAGAAGTGCCCCAGAGAGGATGCTTGAATCTCACTCAGAGGGAAAATAAAATAGAAATGGGAAGAAGATGGAGAGAGGAAACGGTGTTGGAAAGGGAATGTGGTGGAAAATGGGAATGGGAATCAGGTATGGGCGAGCAGGGATGGGGTGAGAGGGCTGGGGGAGAGAAGGGATATCTGTGGAGGGGCATCTCTTGGAGAAGCTGAAGATCTGGAATAAGGGAGATTATTGGGAGGATATGGGGGTGGCTCTGGCTGAGACTCCTATCAGCAGGTGATATGGAGCCTGAAGCGGCCACCTCCTGTAGCCAGGCAGAACTTGCAGCGGAGGGACTGGGACACCAAATCATTCACAAACTTTTAACTTAAAAGTTGCTCTGCCTACAAGATATTCAGGGATAAAGATGGAGCAGAGACTGAGAGAGTGGCCAATCAATGACTGTCGCAACTTGAGACCCACCCCATGGGAGACAGACACCCTGACACTATTAATGATACTCACTATGCTATACTTGCAGACAGGAGCCTAGCATAAATGCCTCCTGAGAGGCTTTATCCAGCAGCTGATGGAAACGCATGCAGAGACCCACAGCCAAAATTAGGCAGAGCTCAAAGAGTATTGTGGAAGAGTTTGGGGAAGGATTGAGGGAGCTGGAGGGGTCAAAGATACCATAAGAATTACAGAGCCAACTAACCTTGTCCCATTAGGGTTCAAAGAGATTGAACCACCAACCAAGGAACATTCATGGTCTGAATCTAAGCCCCCTACACACATATGTAGCACATATGCAGCTTGGTCTGCATGTGGGTCCTCTAACAATTGGGGTGGGGGTGTTGGGAGGCATCTCTGACTTGGACTCTGTTGGCCTTTAGATGCCTCTCCCCTAGTTGGTCTGCCTTGTCTAGCCTCAGTGGGAGAGGATGTACTTAGTCCTGGTGCAACTTGATCTGCCAGGGCAGGCTAGTATCTCTGAGGAGAAGGGGAGGGAGAAATGCGGAAAGATGGTGGGATGGTGGGACTGAGAGGAGAGGAGATAAGGGGTGTAATCAGGAGGTAAATTGAATACATAATAAAAAAGAATATATAAGCATAATTTAAACTACACAAACTGGTTTAAATAGTCTGTTGCCTTACCCTGATTGTGTACTCATCATCTTCAAAGGGGGGCATTTATTAGGTTTTTAAATTAGCATTTGAAGTGATGGGGATTCATTATAGCATTTCCACACATCCTTTATTCTTGTTGGTTTTCCTCCCCAATTTCTACTACCCTGCATCTCTGCCCCCTTCCCAATTTTCCCATTTCTTCACCTAGTAAGCCCTTTCTGATTTCATGCGGAATTGACCATATATTCTTTCAGAAATGTATTGATATATATTTTTCCAGAAATTTGACATCCTTGCAAAGGGTTTAAATATGTTCTTTTGTTGTCTTACAAATAGTCTTATTTTCTACGAACACCTTGCTGCATATTGTTTTCTTCCAAGTATTTAATATCAGGATATACAAATGTTTCTCTCATGTTTGCCTTAAATTAATCTAGTTTAGAAATTATGCAAGTAATAACAATGCCTGGTTAAATGTACCATTAAGAGTGAAGAATAGAAAATAGGTAGACTCTATTATGAATTTATTGTGTGTCTTTTCAAATAACGTATGAATTTTTGAATTGGCAGCAGAACATTTGCTTAAATAAGATCACCTATGAATATCTAAATAGCATATTTTTAAAGATTTTATTCATTATTATGTGTGTGCGTGTGCCTGTGCATGTGCGTGTGTGTGTGTGTGTGTGTGTGTGTGTGTGTGTGTGTGTGTGTGTGTATGAAATGTTACACATGTGCTATGGCATATATAGAGAGGTCAGAAAACAACGTAGGAAATGGAGTCATTTTTCTGTTTCTACAATATGCTCATGTCATCAAGCTCACACTATAAGCATTTTTTGGCCCACTAAATCATTTCTCCTGCTCTGAGTGGTGACTTTTCAGAAATACTTATTAATCTCTTATAATTGCATACATTAATTGTCCTCAGTATGATATTCCCATGCATTTATCAGATATTGTATCAATATACCATTTTCTTACTCTTGCCCCATTCCTCTGTATAGCACCCTTCCTTGTCCCTTACATTCCACTTAAAGAGAGTGAATGTAAGCAAAACATATAGTACAAAAATCTTAAAGAACTAAAAGAATATATTTAATCCCTCTTAATTTCTTCCACTTCTTAAATTTTCCCACCTCTAGTAACTACCGTTCTTTTTTTTTTCAGCTACAAGCTTGAATGAGTGATTCCCTTAAATTACTGAGCACGCATTTGCCTTTCAGCATCTCAGTTGATTAACTCAATGTAGCATTTTCTGGGTGGGTCTATGTTACTGTGTCAGGATTTCATTCATCTTTATGGCTAAGTAGTTTCCATGGTGAATACACCATATTTTCTTGACACATTTATCTGATATGGGCCATCTAATAAAATAAACGGAGAGGAGCAGTTATCTTTTCCCTAGAAAGATTTCATTTTGCTTTGGGAATATTCACAGGACTTGGGGAGAGGGGGATATGGAAGTTAGCTCAATGGTAAAACACTTCCTTAGCTACCTGATGTTGTAGGTCTAAACCCCAGGCCTCCAAAAACAGAAGTGTCCTTGGGAGATAGCTTAGTCGGATAAATACTTACTGCATCCCTATCTACCTTCTTCTCCCTACAAATGTCTCTACCGTCGTAATGTCTATTGATTTGTTTTGTTGCCCACTGAGATTAACCAGGGATTTCTGTGTGGCCATGCGTTTGGAGCTATTCTTTTGACCCCAGTGAACTCAGAAATGGGCCAGCAGTTAAAGACAGTGGTTCCTCCTGGCTCCAAATCTACCAATAGCCAATAGTTAAACGGTGAAAAGTAGGGCACTGTGAAACCATCTCCTTCCTTGATTTCCTGTTAATAGGGCCGGTCTTGTGTGAGCCCACTGCAGGTAATTACAGTGGTTGTGGACTAATGGTTACAATAGCACAGAGAATAGCATTTTGTAACCCATCACCCTATCTTCTTGCCCTTACCTTCAGCCTCCTCTTCTGCAATGTTCCTGAGCCTTAGAGACAGTGGCACAAATGTCTCGTTTAGGACTTGAACCCTAATCATTGCCTATTCTCTGCACCCTGAGTTTGATTCTCTACATTCAGCATTATTCACTGTAAAGACATGTTTTTCTGATTAAGGCTGGTAGCAGCTTTGCCTACAGGTACAAGCAGAGACATTTAGAAGGCAGTTAGATGGTGTATCAATTTAAGCAGCAGTGATATATTCCCTGCCTGGGCCCACAACTTCCCTAGACATAAGCTGTTAGTCAGGCTTACTATAGCAGGCATGGGTTCCTCCCTTCCTCATGGACTAGGTCTCATATCTAATCAAAATACAGTTGATTACTCCCATCATAGGTGAGCATTTGGGTGAGCCAAGATTATCAGCCGGCTACACTCCTCTGTCAAATGGGAAGACAAAGCTTTAGATAAACCCCACAGAAAAGAGGTTGGATAGCAAACTTTGATCTGAAGTAGTTCCTGCTTTCCTTGTGTTCCAGGAATAATCACTAAGGACTATAAATGTTAGTACTGTATGAGCTGAATTTATTACTAGTGGCTTGCAATAAGCAAGTGGGTTCATTTCTAATTTTGCTTCTGATATTTTAGTATTACACATAGGCGTGTCTTAGTTCAGGCTTCTACTAGAAACTGCAGTAACTGTGTGACTTTGACAAACTTTTTTCACTTTGAAAGGGTAAGAGGTCTGAGACTCAGATGCTGTAGATGTGGTGTCTCGGGAGGGTTTGTTCTTGCTTTACTGATGGCCACCATGGGATGGGAGAGCACTTGTGTTTTCCCGTCTTGTTTTAAGGGCAGAGATTACATTATGGGGGCAAGGCATTACCTTTAAAAGCTTCTGCTGTACCCAATTATCTACCACAGGCTCTGCTTCTAAATGCTATCCTCTTGGGGGATGAAAATTGGTAAACACAAACAATCAGTCTGTGATAAGATGTATAATAAAACTCGGATAATCTCAAAGATTCCTAAGGGATCATCTCAGACACAGAAAGGAAGAAGTCAGGTTTGTGAGAAGTCTTTTTATTTTCTGCTTCTGATGATCATATTAGAGTTTAAACCCTTTAAACATTAGAAGCAGCATAAGTCTCAGAAGCTGATGATACTAGGTATGATTCTTGTCTATGGGAGCCCTCTGATAAATGGGAAACAGCACTAGATGAAACGCAATCTCCAGGATGACATTTACTTTGGGAGTTATAAAAAGCAATTTTTAATTTCCTAATGCACTCTCGGGTCTAACCCTTAGAGGCTAATGATTTTCCAGCTTGAAATGAGTAGTTTTGAATAGGTCAAATGAATTCTAGAAGTGACAAGAGGCTTTTAGAAATCTCTACTTGACACTTAGATATGTGCTATGCCTGTCTAGTTCTACACTTTTGGCCTTGCTACTGAGGAAGAGCTGCTGGTTTCTTTAGGAATTAGTAATTCACAAACAGCAATTAGCTGGACCTCACTTTCAGTTGATATTGCCTGCTACAGGTTTATTTCAGTTTGTAGAACTATGCAAAACTGAAAGGAGACATAGGTTCAAACAACAAAATTCTTACTCCAACTTCATTACATATTTAGAGCATCCTTCTGTGAGGTTCTGGGCTGTAAAAACAAAACCATCCTCCGTACTGGTCAGATTCTTTGCATTATTTACAGATGTTCAAAAGAAAAAAAAGGTATATTGATGTCACATACACATTTCATTTTCTATGAGGTGTGGATCTTACTATGTTGCTCAGGCTGACTTCAACCTCCTGGGCTTAAGTGATCCTCCTGCCTCAGTTTCCTATATTGCTGAGCTTGCAGGCACTTGCTGCTACACTAGCTCCTAATTGAAGCCCTAATCCCTGATCCAGACGTGAACTCTAGTTTTTTTTTTCTGTTTTGACTTATGTAATATCTGTACGTGTAGTGAAGCACTGTGATGTTTGACTAGTGTGTACACTGGATAGAGATTAACTCAAGAACATTTCCGAGCCATCACCTTAAACTTTTACCATGGCGTACTCCAATTCTTCCCTTCTATTTTGTTAATGACAATCGCCTGCCATGCCATAAAACACCACCACTGAGTTCTTCAGTCCAGCAATAACACTGCACCCACCAACAGTGCTTGCGTCATTAGATAATCACATGCAGGAAGATCACATTGGAGGCCTATCTCACATCAGTGACACATATCAGTCCAAAATAAATTAAACCTTTACATTTAAGATTCACAGCAATTTTATTTTCAATGGATGCATGATTCCTACTATAGGGAGCCTATAGGGAGTGTAAGCCAGCCCCTAACTCCTGACAAATGATTAAAATTTTCGACAGGGCTGCCTCCTACTGTTGATTATTATGGTCACTTTCTGGATCAATTTCACCTGTCAACAGAGAGCTTGACTTCATTTCTTTCACCTTTGTCCCAGTTATAAAATTTTAAAGCCAGTTTAGTTAATGCAGGCAACCACAGAAAGGGACTTAGCTTTTCTAAGATGGTAACTTGGATAAATGGTCAGGGGGGGAAGAGAGCTGGGAGATTATGCTAACCAATTTAGTTTTCTTTTATGGAAATGTTTTTTCTCATATAGTATATCTTAATTATGAATTCCCCTCTGTATTAGTTAGGGTTCTCTACAAGTTATGGAATGAATCCAATCATCTCTCCCTGCCTCTCTCTGTCTCTCTCTGTGTCTGTCTCTCTCTGTGTCTGTCTCTCTCTGTCTCTCTGTCTCTATCTCTCTCTCTCTTTCTCTGTGTGTGTGTAGTTTATTGCAATGACTTACAGGATACAGTTCAGATAATCCAACGATGGCTGGCTATGAATGGAACATCAAGAATCTAGTAGTTCCTCAGTTCACCCACAAGGCTGATATCTCAGGTGATCTGTACATGTGGGAATCCTGAAGAAGTAGGCTCCAAGGCCAGTGAAAGGATGGATGTGTTAGCAAGGCGAAGGCAAACAGTCGAAGAACAAAGCCTTCCTTCTGATATGTCCTTATACAGACTTTCATCAGAAGGCATGGTCCACATTGAAGGTCTGCCTTCCTTGCCTCAAGATCTGGATTAAAGGTATGTGTCTTTCTTCTTTAAGATCTAGATCAAAGGTTCTACATCAATGGCCGGGACTAGAAGTGGATCTACACACTTCAAACTGAACAGAAAATCTCGCAGAGTTGTGTCCTTCATTTCTAGACTGTAGTTCATTCCAGATATAGTCAAGTCGACAAGCAAGAATAGCCATCTCACCCTCCTTCTATACCTCCCAGTTCCTTCCCACCCCATCTTCCAACTGGATCCACTCTCTTTCTTTCAGTGTCTTATTACAAATGAACAGGGCTTCTAAGGGATAAAAATATACTATAATGTGATATAATATGGTAAGAGAAAACAAAAACAAACAGGAGGAAAAGAGCCCAAGAAAAGTCACAAGAAAGACATAGACTCAGAGATACAGTCATGCTCACACTCAGAAATACATAAAAACACAACACCTGAAGTCATAATAATATATATGCAAAGGATCTGTAGGGTTAAAAACTAATTAATTAATTATTTGTAAAAACCTAAGACCACATTGTAAGATGAGAAACCTCCAAAAATGCTATTGAGTTCATTTTGTTTTGGCTATCTACTGCTGGTCATGTGGCTTACCCTCAAGAATTCGATTCCCCAGTGAGACTTCACCGTAGAAAACTAATTATCATTTGCAGTGTGTATCAGGTGGAGATTGCATCTGGGTTAGTTCTGGGGATGTGTGTACACTTCATTCATCTCGAGGACACAATTTTGTGCAGACCCATGTCAGCCCTTTCCATGCTGCCTCAGTCTCTCTGAGTCAGTCTGAGCTTCGAACATGTTGACTTGGAGGTCCTTGTTCTCCTGGTGTCCTCCATCTGGTCTGTTTCTTACATTCTCTCTACACTCAGGGCTCCCTGAGCTCTGAGAGAAGGGACTTGATGGAGACCTCACTTTTAGAGCCGAGTGTTTCAAGGTTTCTCGTATCCTGCATAATTGTGTGGTTCTGGATCTGTGTGTTTGTTCCCATCTGCTGCAGGAGGAAGCTTCTCTGATGATGGATGAAAAGGCACTGATCTATGAGGATAGCACAATGTTATTAGGAGTCATATCACTATGTGTTTTTGTTTTATTTTTTAGACAAGTAGTATTTGGTTTTACTCTAGGTCTTGGAAACCCAGGCAGTGTTGGTATGGGTGTCATCTTATTGAGTGGGCCTCAAGTTAAAGCAGATATTGGTTGGTTACTCCCACAAGCTTTGTGCCATGATTGCCCTAGCCTATCTTGTAATCAGGACACCACTGTAGATCAAAGGGGTTGTGGCTGTGTTAGGGTTTACATTTCTCATTTGTTAATGGCCAGCGACTTTCCTGTACCAAAGGCATTACCCCTAAGGATGAGGACTCTACATAGGCACCAGCATTAACTTCTCTATGTTCAGTGAGTTGTGTGGTTTTGTTTTCTTCAATTTTAGGGCTTTACCATCAGTTCTGGGGAGCCACTTACAGTCTTGACAACAACCTATGTTGTTTAAGGATTCCCATGGGATCTTTTTGCCAACAACTTGTTAGATGTAATCCATTCTTGGTATTGGAAGTTGGTTAGATGACAAGAGATATCAGTTGGGGCTCTGTCCCCCATTATTGGAAGTTTCATTTATACCCACCCCATATATGTATATATTTATGCCTGGGGTTTCAATGTGTTTCCCTTGACCAATGTGTCTGTTTTTGTTGTTTTAACTATTATATCCCTGTAGTACAACTTCAAATTTGGGATGACGACACCTCTTTCAGTTCTTTTATTATTAAGGGTTATTTCAGCTATCCTCAGAAGTTGAGAATTATCCTTTGAAGGTCTGTAAAGAATTGTATTAGAATTCTTATGGAGGTTGCATTGAATCTGTAGATTACTTTTGATAGAATGGACATTTTTACTGTTACTCCTATGGATTAAGGAGCATGGGAGATCTTTCCATCTTCTGATATCTTCTTCAATTTCTTTTTCCAAAGGCTTGGAGTTTTTATCATACAAGACTTTCATTTTCTTTATTAGAGTTATCCCAAGATATTTTTAAGACTTCAAGTACTTGTTGCCTAAATATGGAAAGAGTAGACAACCTTGTCTTGTCTCTGATTTTAGTGGAATTGTTTTGAATTTCTCTCCATTTAAGTGGCTATAAACTGCTGTTTTATGTTGAGGTATGTCTTTTCTATTCCTAAACACTCCAGGATTTTAACACGAAGAGGCATTAGATTTTGTCAAAAGACTTTTCTGCATCTAATGAGATATCATGTGCTTTTTATCTTTCAGATTGTTTATATGGTGGATTACATTTTTTTGGTGTACATATTGAACCATCCCCACATGTCTGAGATAAAAACCTATTTGATTGTGTGGAATCACCTTTTTGATGTTTTCTTGGATTTTGTTTGCAAGAATTTTATTGAAAAGTATTTCATGTATGTTCATAAGGAAAAATGGTCTGTAATTCTTTATTGGGTCTTAACGTAGTTTGGGTACCAGGGTAACTATGGCCTTGTTAAAGACATTGGGCACTTAATGTTCCATCTGTTTCTATTTTGTGAACTAAATTTGCATATTAGTGTTAACTCAGATAGATAGATAGATAGATAGATAGATAGATAGATAGATAGATAGATAGATAGATAGATAGATAGATAGATTTGATAGATAGAATTCTGCCCTAAAGCCATTGGGCTCTGGCCTTTTTTCCCCTTGGGGGCTTTTAATTGCTGCAACTATTGCACTAGGGACTATATGTCTACTCAAATTGCTTATCTGATCTTGATTTCAGTTTGGTAACTGGTACTTATCTACCTAATTATCCATTTCTTTTAGATTTACCAGTGTGGTGGAAAACAGATTTTTAAAGTATATCTTTATCGGGATTCCCTCAGTTTCTGTTACATCACTCTTTTCATCTCTAGTTCTGTTAATTTGGATATTATCTCTCCACCTTTTAGTTAATTCACATAAGAGCTTATCAATGTTACTGATTTTCTCAAAAAAGAAAAACTCTTTTCCTTTCATGGATTCCTTGCAAATTTTTTGTTTCTATTTTATTGATTTTAGCCTTGAGTTTGATTATTTTTGTCATATACTCCTTTTGGGTATTACTACTTCTTTTTTGTTCTAGAGCTTTCAAGTGTGCTCTTAAGTTGCTACTATGAGCATAGCACTCTGAGTACTGTGGAGTTGCCTCTTAGAACTACCCCTTTGTTGTGTCCCACAAAGTTGGGTGTATTGTGCATTGATTTTCATTCAATTCTAGAAAGCCTTTAATTTCTTTCTTGATTTCTGTCTTGACCCATTTTCCATTCAGTAGAGATTTGTTTAGTTTCCATGAGTTTGTAAGCTTTCTGTTGTTGGTAGCCATCTCTAATTCTTGGTGGGCTGCTAGGATGCATGGAGTTATTTCAGTCTTCTAGTATCTGATGAGACTTACTTTGTATCTGAGTTTGTGGTCAGCTTTGCAAAGGTCCATGGAGCGCTGAGAAGAAGCTATGTTCCTTTGTGTTTGGTTGAAATATTCTGTAAATATATGTTTGGTCCATTTGGCTTAAAACGTCTGTTAACTCCAACGTTTCTACTTAGGTTTTATCTGGATGATCTGTTCATTGGTGAGAGTATGGTATTGTAACCTCCTGCTATCAGTGTGTGAGGGTCAATATGTGATTTAATCTGTTAGTAGTGCTTCTATTACAAACTTGGATGCTCTTGCGTTTGGGGCATAGATGTTAGTAATTGCAACATTTTATTATATTATTTAGCAATATTACAAAAAATCCCTTTGATGGAGTTTTCCTTTGATGAGAATGTAGTGTCCTTCCCTATCTCTTCTGGTTAATTTTGGTTTTAAGTAAATTTTGTCAAATATTAAAATAGCTATTCCAGCTTGCTTCTTAGTTCCATTTTCTTGGAATAACCTTTTTCTATTAAAATTCTATCCTTTTACCCTGAAGTGATCTCTATCTCTATCCTGTATGATAAGGTTTGTTTCTTGGACATAGCAGAAGGATGGATTCTGGATTTGCATCCATTCTGATAGTCTGCGTCTTTTTATTGAAGAATTGAGATCAATGTTATGGAGAGACATCAGCAACCAATGGTTGTTGGTTCTGCTATTTTGTTGTTGCTATTGCTATTGTTGCTGTTGTTGTTGTTGTTGGTGGTGGTGGTGGTGGTGGTGGTGTGTGTGTATTTCCCTTATTTTGACTTAATTGGTCAAGGCTTGTATATTTCTTGTGTTTTCTTGGGCATTTTTAAGCTCTATAGGTTGAAGTTTTCCTTCTAGCTTCTTCTGAAAGGCTGGATTTGAAGATATGTAAATTTAGTTTTACAATAGAAGATATTTTCTCTGTCTACGGTGATTGAAAATTTTTCTGGGCATTGCAGTCTGGACTGGCATCTGTGGTCTCAGAGTTTGCAAAACATCTGTCCAGACCTTTCTGGCTTTTAGAGTCTCCATTGACAAGTTGGATATAATTCTTAATAGGTTTACCTTTATATGTTTCTTGGTCTTTTTCCCTTGAAATTTTTAATATTCTTTCTGTGTTCTATATGTTTAGTGCTTTGAATATTATGTTCTGAAGGAATTTCTCTTCTGGTCCAATCTATTTGGTGTTTTATATGCTTCTTGTGCCTTTATAGGCACCTCCTTCTTAAGGAAAGAAAAATTTTATGATTTTGTTGAAAATATATTTAGGGGGAAAGGGTGGCCAGTTATGAGAGGGGTTGACCAGGAGTGGGGGCAGCAATTGGGATTTAAAGTGAATTTAAAAAAGACAAGGAAAAGCAAAAAAAGAAAGAAAGAAAAAAAGAAAAAGAAAATATATCCTGAGCTTTTGAGCTGGGTTTCTTCTTCTTCCTCCATTCCTAATTCTTGGATTTGGTCTTTTCGTGGAGTCTCAGATTTCTTAGATATTTTATTCCAGGAGTTTTTTAGATTTAATGTTTTCTTTGCTCAAGGTATCCATTAAATCTATCCTGTCTTCAATATCTAAGATTCTCCCTTCTATCTTACAGTTTCTGTTTAAGTTCATAAAATTTTCATTTCCAGATTTCCCTCAGTTTGGGTTTTCTTTATTGATTCTATTTCCACTTCCATGTCTTGAAGTGCTTTGCTCATTTCCTTCTACCATTTGTTTGTGTTTTCATAGATTGCTTAAAAAGATTTATTCATTTCCTCTTTAAGAACCTTGAACATATCCACACATCTATTATAATGTCCTTACATTGTTTTTCAGCTGTGGTCCATTTCTCATGGCCTACCATAGTAGGGTTGTTCCCCTCTCATGGAGACACATTGTCCTGGCTGTTATTGACTGTGCTTTTATACTGGTGTCTAGGAATCTGGGTTTTGGGTGGTTGTAATTCTAGGTGCTGATATCTAGTCCTGTCTTTTTTGGATGAATGTTTTGTTCCTTGACCTCTGTTGCCCTCTCTGGTTCTTAGGAGAGTATGATGGCCTGGTAGGAAAGTCTTCTGAGATCCTGGCAGATGTGTCCACTGGAATTTTGTGGGCAAATATATTTCTTAGTATTAGGAGCTGACAGAAATGAGAATAGGCTAGAAACGGGGGTGAGGGGAGCTGAGGCTGTCTACAGGAGGAAAGAAAGCAGAGTTTTTCACCAGCATCCACTTAGTACCCTTGGACTGGGGGCAGAATGTGAGGAGAGGCCCCCATAAGTTGGCTGCTACAGATCTGGAGGTGAGATGGAGAGACTGGATTTGGAAGAGAGGGATGTGATTGAAGATCTGGAGCTCACCTACCTGTCTCATTGACCTACTTGCTTCTCTGACAGACTTGGTTTGAGGGGTCCCAGGGAATGCCTGCTGGAGTTGGGGGCCTCCTTCTGTTACCAGAAGGAGAAGTGAGGAGAAGATATGAGTGATTTGCTGGAGATGAGGACAGAGAGGTTGGGGAGGCTACCTCAGAAGAGTGCTCCGCTACGATGCTTGAGATGGTCATGGGGAATTGGATATGGAGGAAGAGTGATGTGATGATCTGCACTTAGCTCATGCCTGTTGGACTTTGGGGACTGGGATAAAGCAGTGAGTCATAGGAAGGAAGCTTGGAGAGGACGGTCTGTGGGTCCACTGTGGATGAGGGAAGTGATGCCTTGGCAGGATGCTACAGAGCCAGGGGTAAAACTGTGGGACTGGATTTGGCTGAGGCGGGAGAGAGAAAGCTCTACAGTTAGCCTACCTGCTTCCCTGGCTGGGGTAAAAACACTTTTAATAAACATTTGAAACCCTGAGACTTTTTTATGAGCAATTCCTAAATGTTTATTTGTGACTATATTAAACATTATTTTTTCCCGTGAAAATGTTTTGTCCTACATACAAACTCATCTAGGCATAAAACACCCTACGGAGAACAAAATGATGGCTTGGAACAGGGCAAGTGTATGATTATAAGTATTGAATGGAGCACACTGCTTTTTTGAAAACGAAGAAAATTCCAGATGCAGGTGCACAACAGTGGGGAAGGGAGAACTATTAATGATCTTTGTTTTTCAAAACTGTTTCTGGAAGCTTTGTTCTGTTTTTGAAAGCAAAATCACTGTGGGGCCTTTCCAAATGCCAGCAAGCGCTTTGAACTCAAACTTCACAGCCTACTGACCACACCTGATGGTGTGCTGACATTGAAAACAGCATGGGCAGTCCCGCCTTGTCCATTTCCCATGTTAAATACTTCCAGATGCTGTCTGTGCTTGTGGGGATGTTATACGGATGTCAAGTGCAAGCAAATCTCTCTGCAACAATCTGCTCTATCCAGTTTCTGAAACTAAGATTCATTTATACATTTTTGGACTCAATTAGGAACCTTGGTACAGGAGTCTGGTGATAGAGGCCACGTTAGAGGTTCTACTAAGCGGTACTTCTAGCCGCTGTCGTACTTCAACCGCCTAATAATTCGCAACCTTTTGCATGTA
This sequence comes from Rattus rattus, assembly GCF_011064425.1. NCBI lineage: Eukaryota > Metazoa > Chordata > Mammalia > Rodentia > Muridae > Rattus > Rattus rattus. The sequence goes on from NC_046172.1 coordinate 16,483,703, forward strand.
AAAAGGCAGCATGCCACGCTTATTTTAGAACTGCATGTCATCATTATGATGCGATGCTCCAGTCCCAAAAGGATTTCAGGTGTCATAAACCTACTGATAACATTGTACTGTGTCTGAAATGGTTAATCTGAAATCAATACAGAACTAGAAGTAGATAGTCAAATGGCTTTCTGAGACAGTCCCTTTTACTCAATGGAATTTTAAAAAGCAGCAGAATCTAGGAAGACTAGGTCTAATAACCAAGATCAATGCTATAGGTTCCAATTAACCAGCTGCATCCAAATACATTCTTCCTTCTATAAAGTGCCTTGGTCATGGTATTTCATCACAACATAAAATTAATTGAAAGAGTTGGATGTATAAAAAAAGGTGTGAAGATAATACAGAATCCTCCTATACCCTGTACCTATTTCCTCTCATACTAACACCTGACACCTACAAAAGTACACTTAAAGCTAATCATTTCATTCCTCGTCATCTGACTGTTAGGTCTTAAAGGAGAGTACATGGCTTAAAGTATAGCTAGTGATATGGTAGGACTGACAGAGGGTTCCTCTTGAACTGTTGAGCCATGTCTGGACAGTGTGGGGAAATTCATGTTGCTAGGATGACTGGAGGGGCAGAGAAGCTCTCAGGGGGAGGTCTGCAGCTGTGTGGAGACTGACAGCCTGAGAGCCCCCCACCGTGGGTGCATCTCCCAGCTGCTCCATAGGAGTACATTGCTTGATCGGGGAACACCCCTTCTACATATGTTAGTGTATAGTTCTGATGATAAACTTAGGCATGCGATACTTAGTGTGGTCTGTTGCTTTGTATTTCCTTGTGGTCTCATAAAAACTTATCTTTATATTTTATATATTAGTGTCAGTATTCTCTAAGGTTCAACCACATAACAATACACTTCCCAGAAATTTTCTCAATTACTAAATGGTGGATGCTCACAGGACAGTTTTATTTTCCAATGAGGAAAAACTTTCAAAAAAAAAAAAAAAAAAAAACTGTGTGCTTTTTTATACAGGTTCTATTGTACATAATCGTGCAATCCAAGCTCCTGGGCCACTGTGTGGATCTCTATGACTTCACCTCACACCTGGAATTGTTAAGATTCTTATTTGTATTTTTCCTTTCTCAGAGTCCCAGCCACTATTCTTTAGATGGTGTTTTTTTTTCAGGTTTCTCTCTTCCTTTTCCTTTGTGACTTCCACAATATGTGTTTGGTATGTTTGAGTTCATTCTACAAATTCACTAGGCTCATTCCATTATTTTTTTTATTTTTTTACTAAATAAATAATAATGTAATATAATAATAAAATATTTATATTGTGCAAATCAAAAGATCACTCATTAACTTTTTATAGCATTCATATATATTTTAGGCACACAAATTGTTTTTTCCCTCTTTTACAGTTTCCCTTTCTTTGTTAATTACTATCTCCCATTTTCAGGAAAATCATTCTTTTCATTCACATCAGGTCTTCGACTATTGAATCATTTTAAAAACAGTTTATTTGAAGTTACTGTGTCAGATAGATGTATGGACGTTTGTTAATGTTTATTCATTTTACAGAGATACCTCATGGTTTTCACTAGAAATGACCACTTTAATATTCTTCAATGACTAATCTGGAAGTCCAATCCTCCAATCTCACTGAATAAGTCCATAGTTTTTATTAGTTCTTAGAGAATTTTATACAATGTGTTTGCTAACATTCACCCCTCTACTCCCCAGAGCTATCTTTTCTCCCCCATGCTATTAACTTTGTGTACTCTTTTTCTCACTCATCAAGTCCATTTTGTGCTGTGTACACATCTATATTCTTGGATGTATGGCCATCCACAGGAGCATGGTTCAAGATTATATTCTATATTGTGGGTGGCAATTTGTGTTACTGTTTCATTCATCAGCTCCAGAATAACTGACTACTCCAGCTCAGTAATCAGATACAGAAATGGCAAGGATTTCATTAAATGCCAAAATAGAGTGGGGGTGCGATGGTTTGGATGAGAGCGTTCCTCATAGGCTCCAATGCTTGATTGCTTGATCCTCAGCTACTTCGGAGCGTTTAAAGATGAGCACCATTTCTAGTTTGCTCTCTCTGCTTCAGGCTTGTGGTTGCAGGTGTGACCTCTCAGTTTGCTACTGTGGTTGATAGGCCTGCTACCTGCTGCCTGCTCTCAGCTCCCCACTGCCCACTGCCATCAGCCTAGATGTAGGGTTTGCATCCTAGGTGGATCGGTAGGGGCTGGACACCCCACAGTCACTAATTCTCTACATTTTGACCAGTTGTGGATCTCTTTAATAGTTTCTGTTGCAAATAGAAGCTTCCTTGATGAGGGGTATATACTTATATGTGAATATGGACATAGGCATTTAGAAAATAGAGACTATATTGCTTTTAGGAGGCTAGCAATAGTAGGTTCTCTCTGGTCTGTGAGCCACCCATGAGTGGTTAACTAGATTTCAAGTAGCAGGTATGAGTTCCCTTCTGTTGAGTGGATCCTAAGTCCTTAGATAGTTGCTTCTGATCACAAAGATAAAAGGTGCACACCATTGCTTCACTGTGACTCTTTTGCCAGTTCAATCCTTGTGGTTCACAGGGTTTACAGAGGGGTTGTACTACTTACTCATTGCTCCTCTCCTTCAGCAGGTGACGGAGTCCCTTCCAATATTATAAGAGCTAAGCCCCACGGACGACTTCCAGATCGATCAGACTTCAGCCTGATTCTCTAGAATCCCATGTTCAAAGTATGTGGTATCTTTATCAATAGGCTCTTACCTTCAAGTGCTGGTAGGCAAAAAGAACAACAGTAGTCCTATATATTGTTTTGGGAGTCTCTTGGACACCTTGACCAATAACTCCTACATCTACCTGGCTCTGGAATTTTTGTTAGTTGATGGCTCTTTGGGGAGCATTATCACACCAAAGCGGCATTTATAACTTCATTTAAAATACATATCTATAAACACACATATGCATATGCATATAATTTTAGGTAAATATAAAAACAATGTTATTCCACATTTAAATTTTTAAAAACTTATTCTAATTATCTGTTATAAATAACTTAGTCCTTTGGAACTAGAGTTATAGTATAGACAATTATAAGCTGCCATGTGCGTGCTAGGAACTGAACCAGGTCTTCCTTGTGAGCAGCAAGTGACCTTAACCACTGAGCTGTCTCTTCAGCCTGTATTGTATATCTGTACACTTTTAAATTGCTATTTGGAATTTATCATCCAAGATTGTTTTACTATATTAAAAATAATTGGGAGTATTTTAAAGTATTAGCTGAACATAAATTAGAAAAAATTCTTCCTCAGATTTTACTGTGGATTTCCTCATAAAAGATAAAAACAGCCTTTGTTCTCCCTTGTCTCAGAAGATGTGCATTTGAAGTCATGAATTTGAAGGTATGACCCCACTGCTAAAAATGTGTGTGAATGTGTGCATGCATACGTGCATGTGGGTGAGTGTGTGTGTGTGTGTCTGTTGGTTTAATATGCATATTGAGGCCAGAAGTTCATGACAGGATTCTTCATGGATTGCATCGATTTGTTGTTTTGAGATAGGGTCTGTTTAAATATTCCTAGCTGGCCTGGAATTCAGGAGGTAGATGAAGCTGGCTTGGAGCTCACAGAGATCCACTTGCCTCTGTTTCCTGAGTCTTGGGACTGTATCATCAGGCCTGGCTTACTTTATTTTTTTTTAAGACAAGGCTTTTTACTGAACTCAGAGTTTACTGATCCAGCTTCACTGATTAGTCAGCAAGCTCTTGGTGTCCTCCTATCTTTGCCTTTCAGTGCTATTTTGTCTTATTATAAATTAATATGTGCTCATTACTTTCATTGATTCATTGATAATTTTAGACACCTAAGAAGTATACTTTTGTCCTCAAAATATTTGGGAGACTAAGTAGAATCAGATCCAGGCAATAAGCTTAAGTTTGAGTATTAGAGTTCTTTCAAAACTGCTTATAAGGAATTTCTATGTTTCCTCTCCACATCCTTCTAGGTGATTTTTGCTGCCCTCGATCTTACACTTTTGGCCCTCCAGTGAGAAAGTCAGTGTTCTGTCTCATAGTGTTTCATTTCCTGACACAAGGGTGCATAGCAGAAAGGATGGGTTGATACAGACTTACTTCACTCTCTGGTAACTAGCTGCACCAGCTGAGGCAGATTTGCTCCTTCCCCTTTGAATTTTGGTTCTTGGAGTTTTCCTGTTTCTTCCACACCATTTCCTGGGTCTGGAGCATATGAGAAGAGGAAATTGTGGAGGGGAAGAAACATCTTCTACTCGCTCTGACTATAACAGTCACTCCTCCTGATTTCCCAGGGTAGTACTCCTCTCGCTCTTCTTTGTATTTAGCAACTGAGAGTAGTCAGTTTGAAACCCCAAGAAGACCAGAACATACCCATACTTAAACCTCCTAGAGGGCCTCCCATTTTACTTGAAATAAAATCAACTATTTGGTTGGCTTAGGCTAGCCCCACCTACCATGTAATATGATGCCTTTCTAAGATACAACCATGGATCTTCTTTCCTTTTCTTTTTCTTTTTTTTTTCCTTCGGAGCGGGGGACCAAACCCAGGGCCTTGCGCTTGCTAGGCAAGCGCTCTACCACTGAGCTAAATCCCCAACCCCGATGGCTCTTCTTTCAATTCTCCATTTTTGGCAAACAAGTTTGATTTCCCTATAGAGATTTATAGTTTTTGGACTACAGGTTGGGGCTTCTTTCCTGCAAGATCTGTGCATGGTTGATCACATTCATCTCCCTTAGGTCTTGACTCAACTGCCATCCCCTCAGTGCTTTCTAGACCTAAAATACTGAAACCCTTTCTATCACTTTTGTCTCACTACCATCAGAGCAATGACTGCTTTCTAAAGATAACCAGTCCACAGAATTATCCCCTTGTATATTTCCCCTTTATCACTAAACATGAAAGCAAAGACCTTGCCTTTATTGTTCACTGTTACATTCAATCTCAGTGCTTACTAGTAGAGATTTTAGATTTTTAGCTACTTAAGATGCTGAAGTTGGAGAATGGCTTGAACCCCAAGGGTTGTGGCTAGCCTAGGCAAAATAACATTATATAGTCTAAATAAAAATACATTATCTTTTTATACACTATACATTCTAAAACAAAAATTTCCAGTGAATGAATATTTTCCATCTTATGACTATGTGCAAATATTAAAACTACAAGTAAGTTTTATAGAAATCTATGTTTGAGAGGAATATATATTTTTTATTAAAAGTGATTCAACAGCATCACCTCAGGAGACACTTGATTGCACTGAACAATTTTGTGGAAAGCACAGCAGTTTGCATTCACTCCTCTAACATCCGATTTGCTTTGTGCTGAATTATAGTTTGGTACATATTTACTTTGTCTTCCCTTCCTCTTTTTTATTTCTTTGGAGTTTTTACATATTATTTTCCAAAAGCACTTCTTCACTGAAGTCATAATATTTATTAGATTACTGATTACTTCATGCTTTTCCCTCAAGCATATGAGCACCAGAGTAGCTATTTTGTTTGTTGGTATATTTCCATTTTCTAGAATGAGCACCTGAAGAGTGTTCACTAAGCCAATGTGTGATATTTCATTTCTTCAATTGCTTCATATGTAAAGCAGAGATGGTAATGGGTCATTTTTGAGGAAGAACAGTGGAGTGACATTATGGTGTGAGCACTAGAGGGCAAATTAGGGACCCTTAGCAGCAGGGCGTGGGTGCAGCGTTACTTTAACGTTAACTCAAGTCTGTTTTCCGGCAGAACTTCCAATTTACCATAAAGTTAATAATGCCTTTACCCTCCCATACTTAAAACTACAAAAAATAAGTCTGAGAGTGATAAGTGCCGCACCACTGGAAGATAATGACTCTCCTCAAGGATGGTTTGAAATAGGAAATAGAAGAGAAATATAGATCGTAAAAAAAAAAAAAAGTCATTACCAAGTTTAGGAGTTAGAAGACTTAGGTGTCGCTTTGTAGACAAAGAGAACCATTTTTAAATGAATAGGGAGAATTGCATGTGGGTGTGTTTTTGTCACTGAAAGGGAGCATACTCCTCCCTGTTCGTAGACATCGTTATTGTTTGATTTGTTGCTGACTGCCTGAATATGCTAATGACAGTTCTGCAATTCTTTTTAAATTTAAATTTTTTCATGCAATTTATTTTGAACATGTTTTTCCCTTCCCTCCAATTCCTCCCAGGTCCTTCCCACCTCCCTCCTCATCCAACTTTGCTCTCTCTCTTGAAAAACACAAAATAAAAATCTAAACATACTAATAAAAGACCAATAAGACTAATATATATATATATATATATATATATATATATATATATATATATACACATATACACATATATACACACACACATACATACATACACACACACACACACACACACACACACACACACACACACACACACACACACACACTCACTTCCACAAGATGTATCGAGTTTGTTAGGTACTGCCCTGAAGTATAGTTTCTATACTTAGCGACACTCCATTGGAGAAAACTGATTCTCCCTTTCCCCACAGGTATCAACTACAAAAAGCTTTGAGGTTAGGGGAGGGACCCAGTGTCCATATCCCCTTCTCAGTTGTGAGACTTTATCTGTCTTGAACCTGTGGAGATTTAGTACATGCTGTCACAGACTCTGTGAGTCCACATGTGTATCTGTCCTGTTGTGTCTAGAAGACTGTGTTTCCTTATCACCTCTGCCCTCCCTGTCTTCACAGAGCCCTGACACCGAGGGGATGGATTGGATGAGAACATCCCATTTAGGGCTGAATACTCCAAAGTCCCTCATTCTCTTCAGTCGCAGGCCTCTGAGTTAATTACCATCTACTTCAAGAAGAAGCTTCTCTCATGTGCGTTGAGCTAGGCACCAATCTATGGCTATAGCAGAATGCCATAGGAGTCAATTTTGCTATCTTCCTTTGGCAAAACGATAGTATTCTGTTTTTCCCTAGGACCATGACCCATTGAATCTCATGTGAGGTAGGTTTTATGTCTTAGAATGGGACTAAATTTCAATTTAAAAAAGTGAATAGTTTGTTGCTCCCATAAAAAGGCCACCGTTTTTGGTGGGGAATTCAGTCAAGGAAGTAGAAAGGATACTGTTATGGATTGAATATTTTACCTAAATTTATATGTCCAAGCTCCCCGCTTCCCACATAGTGATAGCATTTGCAGATAAAGACTTTGAGAAGTGAATAGAGGCACGTTAGATCGAGATGGTAGAGAACTTAGGATAGAATTAGTCGCCTTATTACAGAAAGGATGGAACAGAAGGTAAGACAAGGGAAAATTCACATTGCTTTTAGGAAGTGTGGTCTTCTGACAGAGTAGTAGTTTTCAACCTTCCTAATACTGTAACCCTTTAATACAGTTCTGCATGTGGTTATACCCAACCATAAAATCATTTCTGTTGCTACTTTATAAATGTAATATTGCTACTGTTATGAATTGTAATGTAAACATCTAATATGCAGGATATCTGATATGTAACCCCCATAATGATCCTGGCCCACAAGTTGAGAGTCACTGGTAAAATATGATGTGCTTACCATGGGCAACACTCTTAAAGAAAACTAATTCTTTCTTTATTGATATGTATTAATTGCTAATAGTTCTGTGACAGTTTGAATTAGAATGATTCCCATAAGTTCATATGTTTGACTGTTTGGTCTCCAGTTGGCAGAACTGTTTGGGAAGGATTAAGAGGTGCGGTCTTGTGGGAGGAGGCATGTCATTAGGGGATGAGCTTTGAGTTTTCAAAATCCCATTCCATTTGCAATTGGCTTACTCTGTCTCCTACTTGCTGATAAGGATTTAAACATTCAACTACTGCACCAGTGCCATGCCTGCTATGGCGCCATGCTCCTTGCCACGATGGGCATGGACTCACTGAGCTGTCAGCCCCAAATAAGCTCTTTCTTGTATAAGTTGACTTGTCATGCCATCACAGCAGTAGAATAGTAACTAATAAAGTCACTTTTATTTTATTGATTGTTATATATAATTTAAACTGGTATAACTGAATTGTCATTATTGTAACTTTGACATCACAGAGTATGAACCCTCTCAACTATTCTCTGTATCAACTTTAGTCTGTATAATCTGGGTCCCTTGAATTTTCTTATAATTTAAGAATTCCATCATTAATTTCTGCAAAGAAACAAACCAATACTGTTATAGGATTTCCATTTAATCCTTAAATCACTTTGGAGAATATTAGCACACTAACAATATTATATTTTTCCCACCAAGCTGAGTTCTCTTTAAAAAAATTCTTTGAGAATTTCATACAGCATACTTTGATCATATTCTTTCTCCTTTCCTAGCTTCTCCCACATCCCTCGCCACCTTCCTGCCCATCCAAATTCCTATTTTTCCTCTTTAAGAAAACAAAAAACATGAAGTCCTATTTATGTTCACCAGCTATTCATGAGTCTGAGGCAAACCCTGGAGTGCGGGTGATATATCTAGTGTCACTCTGCTGGGTTTTTTCCATCTCTCAGCTGGTATTAATTACAAATAGCTTCTTGGCTAGTCACAGAACTTTGTACCTACTTCCACTCCTCTGTCCTGGGATTTTGTTGACCCTTGAGCTTATGCCAATCTTGTGTATGTTGCCACGGTCTTTATGAGTGATTATCATCTACTGCAAAAAGATGCTTCTCTGTGAGGATGAGTGAGGTACTGATCCATTGTAGTATGTTAGTAGGGGCCATTTTATCGATATGTCAACTTAGCAGAATACTAGTAATAAGTTTTTCCCTAGAGCTCATGACATGTTTTTGGCTTCATTAGCAGCCTCAGGTATGTATGGGTTCCATCTCATGATCCAAGTCTCAAAATCCATCAAAAATGTTTGGTTACTCCTGTAACTTTCATATCTCTATTGCACCAGTAGCCATATCTTGCAGGCAAGTCACTGTTGTAAGTAGGTCATACAGTTAGGTGAGACTGACTGATGAATATTTTTTCCTCCAGTAATAATATGCAGAATGCCTTCTACCACTATGAATGTTAACTAGTAGAATGGAACCTTCCAGTTGAATATCAGCAAGGTATCTCCATGCTTAATGATATAAGCACAAGATGTCTTCAGCAATAGGGTCATACTGTCAGATTGTGTATGATAATTTATATCACTGGCAATGGCCTGTAATGTTTGTGGTCTTTGGACCCCTTTGGCCAATTTGATTTAAAAAATATGCAACCCATTCTTAGTATACGCAGTTTATTTGATAGCACATGGTGTCTACTTTGGATATTGTCATCCTCTAATAGGGTACCTCAATTTAATCTCATCTTGTATATGTATATATTTTAGGACTTCATATTAATTCATGTATTTTTTTACAACTTTCTCTCAATAGTTTTTATAGTTTGGAGTGTATAAATCCTGAAATTTTAGTTGAAGTACTTGACTTTCAGAAGACAGGATTGTAGAAAATACAGTATTTATCAGGCCCATATGACATAGGATGATATGTTGAATTGATTGTTCTTTGGACACAACTGCTATCTTAGACAAAGTGTGAATTTTTTTCTTCCTGGCTCTATGACTGCGGGGAGATTACTCATTGCCATATTCTTCTCTTTTGAAAAATGAAGATCATAACTGCCTCATAGAGTTGTTGAGGAATTTTTAAATGAAGTAATAAATGACTGGGGAGCTGCTGAGACATATTAAATGCAAAAATATTGATTTATACTTCCCTTTCCATTTCGAGTCATTATCCCCAAAGGACGAGGATGATATAGGTGGTAGTGGTGGTAGTGGTGATAGTGGTGGTAGTGGTGGTAGTGGTGGTAGTGGTGGTAGTTGTTTCTCATTACAGGGTTACTTGGAAATACTAGACAAGCTATTTACTTCCAAACTTTATCCCCCAACCCAGAAGTTAAAAATTAGAACCCAGAAGTTGTATAAAATTAGATGGGACATGACAATTTGCAACTACCTAACAGTATACTTCTCATAAAGAAACAAATAAAAAATTTAATGTTAGCTTTTATAGCAAAAAAATGGGTGAATAAAAACATACAGAGGTTGCCAAATTGATTGCCAAAGTGGTTGTACAAGTTTGCAGTACCATCAGCAATGAAGAAGTGTTCCCTCTGCATGTTCTGCAGCATGTGCTATCACTTGAGTACATAGGATATGGTCTTCTAGCTGGGCTGTTTTGCCTGGCTTCGGTGAGAGAGGATGCACCTAGTCTCACAGAGACTTGTTGTGCTAGGGTTGGGGGGTATACCCAGGGGCCCCCATCTGCTCAGAAGAGGAAGGAGAATGCTCAGAAGGATTGTGGGAGGCCGTGACTGGGAGTGGGACAGTGAGTACGATGTACAGTGAATATGTAAAATAAATAAATAAATAAATTGTTAGAGAAAACAAATTTTATACACTCAAAGGAGATGAAAAACACATTTTAAAATATTTTTATTAGATATATTTCTTTACTTATATTTCAAATGGTATTCCCTTTCCCGGTTTCCTGTCCATAAGCCCACATTCCCACCCCCTCCCCCATATGGGGGTTCCCCCCATCCACCTCTCTTACCGGCCCACTTCGACATTCCCCTGCACTGGGGGTCCAACCTTGGCAGGACCAAGGGCTTCCCCTTCCACTGGTGCTCTTACTAGGCTATTCATTGCTACCTATGAGGTCAGAGTCCAGGGTCAGTATATGTATAGTCTTTAGGTAGTGGCTTAGTCCCTGGAAGCTCTGGTTGCTTGGCATTGCTGTACATATGGGGTCTCAAGCCCCTTCAAGCTCTTCCAGTTCTTTCTCTGATTCCTTCAACGGGGGTCCTATTCTCAGTTCGGTGGTTTGCTGCTAGCATTGACCTCTGTATTGGACATACTCTGGGTGTGTCTCTCAGGAGAGATCTATATCTGGTCCCTTTCAGCATGCATTTTCTAACTTCATCAATCTTATCTAGGAAAAGCACATTTTATGTCTATGGCTTGCAATATTAAGTAAAAGCTATCTTATTTTTTTCTAAAAACAACACCATGCAGAAGAAACTCTTAAAGACTATAGGTATGCAAGATGGCTGTCCGTTGGAATTTTGGAACCCTCAGGAAGGTATTAGAAACTTGTTTATTTCTGATATACTCTGATGTTCAGATAGTTCTCAAGCAGGCCTTGGGGAATGTAGACCTGCTCTAAATAACTCCTAGATTCCAGTGTGCTTTAACCAATATTACAGTCTAGGAACTAACTGGAAATAAATCACAGATGGAATTGAAAAACTTACGAAGCACACCTCTCAACTTCATGGTCCCCTGCAAGGTCCGTAGCCTCTTGTGAGGTGTCTGAGGGAATTTCTGCTTGTATCTGTCACTTACGGGTGAGTGTTCATTTATTTGATCATCAAATGCATATATGTCTATAGGGCCTACCATAAAGGCCCTAGTGATATAGTAAGGAAGAAGGCAAGTGTGTCTCCTCATGAGGGGCTCGTTTAGTTAATGTACAGCATGCCGTTAGGTATTATTGTCTTTCGAATTATATAGTTTTACTTAAATTTGAGATGCAAAATAGCCAAGGTTTATTTGCACCATCCAGCATGGCTCCAGGGACAGACTTGACTGGGGGCAACCAGGGGATAGAGAAAAGACAGATACGAGGATGGGAATCTGGGATTCTGTGGGCTGGGCTCTCAGCTGGAGAAATTGAGGCCTGCTAGAAGCCTGGTGTGTTCATTATATATAGCTGAACAGGGAGACAGGATTATTGCATGCATCTGGACAAGGAAACTGGGTTACTACATACAGATAAAGGAGGAAGCAGGGGTTATATTATACAGCTGTGTCAACGGGGACAGGTCTATTTAATCTTTGTAGGAGCCGTCTCTGTAGGGAGCAGACTTTATGCTGTAAATATCCAGGACTTGGGGTGGGAGCAGTATTCAGGCTATACAGATCCAGTGGGAGGAAGCTCTTGTGGATAGTTTCTGCATTAAACTGTCAATACTTGCATTCGGTCCTCTAGGAAGGCTGTGGCATCCTACAGAGCCTGAGGTGTACCCATGTAAACAGCACAGACTCACTCTGGACGTCCCTGATTCATGGCTTTCTCCACTCCCCACATTTATCCTCCAGCAAAACAAAGGTAACACTAGCTTCCTCATGGAAAGTGACTCTGAACTAGAACTTACATGTGGCAAAAGGCTATTGGGGATGCCCGCTCGCTCAAGACTTGTGAGAGAAGATGCAAGACTAGCTAGGAGATGCCAATCAACTTTGTCTCAGGGTTTCTACTGCTGCAGCAAAACACCATGACCAGAAAGCAAGTCGGGGAAGGAAGTGCTTATTGGCTTACATTTCCACATCACTGTTCATCACTGAAGGAAGTCAGGACAAGAGCTCAACCATGGCAGAAACCTGGAGACAGGGGCTGATGCAGAGGTCACAGAGGGGTGCTGCTTACTGGCTAGCTTCTTACAGCTTGCACCTCATAACTTGCTCACCTTTCTTTCTTATAGAACCCAGGACCACCAGCTCAGAGGTGGCATCACCAACATTTGGTAGAGCCCTCCTATATCAATCAAGAAAGTACCCTAAAGGTTTCTCCCCAGGCCAATATTATCGGGGCATTTTCTCAACTGATGGACCTTCTAAAATGATACTAGTTTGTGTCAAGGGGACATAAAAACCAGCCAGCATGAACACCAGCACAGGGACCAGATGACTCCACTGAGAAGTCTGCAATTGAGATGGCTGTCTCGAAATCCACCTAGGGATAAGGTTTGTGTGCTTCCTAACATGATGTCATTGAATACATGAAGCCGTGAAACTTCACATTTGTATGACTGCTCTTTTTGAGTGAATTGGAATTTCCAAAGGGCTGTCCTTTGACAGCCCTTCTAGAAGCCAAGAGAACCAGTCCTTCTCTTCTAAAGGGGAATGGACGATGCACTACAGAAAGACTGGACTAAGTCTATGAGACCATGACCAGCGACACATCTCAAACTCTAGGACTAGAGGGTACTTTAGATTTCAGTCCCTTCTGCCAACCATATAGTCTAAGTGTAGAGAATGTCCCTGAAGCAGGACAGTCATGTGTTGCTACCTCCACCATGGCCACTCAGTGCTTCAAATACTCAGAGGCCTTTGACTGATAGGCCCAATTGATTTTCTAGCTCATTTTATGCTTCTACTGGAACCTTCTAGATTCTGTTGAGACTTCAAGCCTAAAGACCTAGACTAGATGGCAAATATTTCATGTCCACCACAGTCCTCCAAAGACAATGAAGAGCTGCAGCTGCGTCTGTGTGAGCAGTCGACAGCGCTCAAACCTGGGAATTAATCAGATTTATGAAGGCTGCAGGCAGAGCGGTGGGCTCTAGGACCCACAATGTTTGAGATTATGCTGCCACCTGGTGGCCACGCTGTTGAAATGCCAGATAGAAGCCATAGCCTTATGTGTGGGTTGACAAGCTCTGCATTCTCCAGTACAGGAAAAGTTATCTTTCATGTGGAGTCTCCTTTTATCCTTGGGAATAAGGAAAGCATTTTAAAGTTTTGGATTAGGATATCTCAAAACGTGTCCTTTCCTATGGATTAGTCTTTGGACTACACGTCACATGTAGTCTCTTGAAGAAGTGTTTCTAAGAGCAGTCAGCACTTTCTTACCCTGAGTAGTCTTGGCAGAGTGTGCGTGCCCACAGAGTAGCCTGGACTTTCCATTAATGTGTGTGGAGAGTGGAGGAGGCCCTGAGTCAATGTGTGTTGTTCACATGAGTACAGCCATATCAAGCACCACAATGTGGAGAATTGGCAAATTCTTCCTTGGGTCAAGCTCAGGGGCATTGGAAAAATCTTTCTAAAAGGTGGTGCTGTGAATATTGACAATGTTAGCAGAGACTGTCAATCTCAGTGTCCACCTCTAGGATGACTGCAGCTTGAGGTCCCTAACAGATAGATTGGCAAAACCCACCTCCCTTTTCAACTGTGTAAGATAAAGCTGCCTCCTGAATTCCCGGGTATCAAGAAAATGTGCTCAATTTTCATGTTGCTGTTGCAATGGGTTCTCTCCATCACAGCAAGCGCCCCATACACCCTAGTCATGTTCATCCCCATGTCCCTTTGCCATTGCAATTCCCCCAAATAAAGCAACACACACACACACACACACACACACACACACACACACGTGCGCACACCCTCACACACATATACATGCATGTAAACACACAAACAAAACAAAACAAAACAGGAACATATCCTCATGGAAGCTGTAGTGAGTCACAGTGTGTCCCACAGTATATCCCTCTATCCACACATCTTCACTTGCAAATGTTCATTGCAATGAGTCATTGTGACAAGCTCTGGCTTCTGTGACACCATCAGTATTTGATCCTTATCAGGACTGTCCTCCTGGTGATCTTGTTGTTGCCCTGTGTCGTGGAGATCCTGCAGCTTTGGATCAACAGGACTGGCCCTTTCATATGTCCCAACAGTTCTTAGATGATAGAGATTTTGGGGTGGACCAACTCAGAGCCCCCAATTTTGGCCTGGTTAGTAACTTGGTGGTCAGGGTGCCAGAGCCCAGAGAATCCTAAGTTACCGCTGACAAATCTTATTTATTTATTTATTTACTTATTTACTTACTTATTTATTTATTTATTTTTCTTTAGACAGGATCTCACTATAGAGCCTCTCTGATCTGGAACTCACTATATAGACCAGGCTGGTTGCACTGAACTCAAGAAAATCCGCTTGCCTGTGACCCAGGAGTTCTAATATTAAGGGCGAGTAGCAGTACAACCCTGGGGTCTACCTTTTAATACCATCTCATCAGTGAGTTGGGCATCAACTCTGGACTGTGAGAGATCACGAGTACTCTATGATACCCCATTACATGGAACAAACAGTCTCAGTTACCAGCATTCTGTGTTCTGGGGAAAGCATTGCTTCTGTACCCCTGGCATGCGAGTGTCTAGAAGTGCTTGCTACTGGCAGGAGCCAGGTATTGATTCTTTGTCCACCCTCAATTCTTCTCCTCTGAGGCAGAGGAATACTGGTAGGTGAAATGGTGACCAATGAGAGACAGACACCTGAGGACAGCAGACAATATGAAGGAGCACTGGAAGAAGTGCAGCTGCATGAGGAGGACAGCTAGAGGGAGCACCATGTGACTCCACACCTCTGTGAGTGTAAAGCAAGGGCTGGGAGATGGATGTCTTTTCAGATACAGTGGTGCAGATCACAGGCATCCCAGCTCATGCTGGCTTCAGTCGCTCCCCCATTCTTATTGGAGTGGGGTTCCTGCTGATCCCAGACACAGTAGAGGATGTTCAGGAAAGCATACATCCTATTGTTCACATTCTTAGCCTGAATGCTGGCAACTGCAGAGCTGTCACCATGGCTACCAGGAAACGATTTTCTATTAGGAGAACGGTGACTCATGTGTGAGCAGTGAATACTGGAGCTGTCAGTGGGGACATCATGTTTCATATAGGAATGCTGGCAGTCAAGATTTGTCTTTGGGATCCAGATATTGCTGTCTAACTAATAAGCTGTCATAGAGTGATGTGCACAGAATAGTCAAATATATAGTGGATTTCAAGTAGTGTTGCATTTATGAGTGGAAGACCCCATGGAGATCTCAGGAGATCTCTGGGGCATTAACGATGCCTTCAGTAAATTAGGAACCCAGTTCAGGGACTGGATCACAGACCCTCCTAACAGACTGTAGTGAAATACTTGCTTTCACACTTTGAACAGGAGTTGAGTTGTCAGTGATGATGCTGCAGTAGAGAGAAAAAATATGCTCTACATTCTGGATAAGACTTTGCAGTGAGATTGCAGGAGGAAATGTAGGTTTGTGGAAATGAGCACACAGGCTAGGGCCACTGGAGAAATGCACAGAATATAGAGTAGAAAACAGAATAGCAGTAGCTAGAGGATGGAGAGTTAAGTTGCAGTAGCATCAGAGATGTGAAGGGAGAGATATTATGTGGAAAGGCTTTTCTTGGGAGACATCACATGCATCTGTACATCTTTTACACTCCAGATAGGAATCCTGTAACAGACAAAATTAGGAATGGTGCCAAAGTCCAACCTGGCTTAGCACTGAATTTATTGGGGTTACTTACACTAATGTGGGTGAAGGGTTCCTACAGGAACAAAAATGACTAAGACACAGATGCATTCACAAATCACAGTCCATCAGATGTCTCACAAAAAGGGAGGCCCAGAGACTACTTCTCAGTCTACAGGCAGCTCAAAGACTTGGGTGAGTGTCCATTTTAAATGATTCGCTTGGTCTAACCATCTTCCTGAAAGCTTTGCTGCTCTAGCTTCTTCCAGGCATCTGTTCTCATTTTAGAGTCATCTTTGCTGGTAGGTGGTCTGAACATGACACTTAGAAGTAGGTTTGGTGTACTCTTATGAGGGAGGGAGTGGCCTAGTGAATCTGGTCAGTTTCAGGAACTTCCTCATGCTATTTTGGGTTGTTTATCTTCTGGCTTTAACTCCCCTGCAGGACAGAATGTTTTGATCTCTGAGGAAACTGGTATATAAAAAGAGCTGAGGTGTGTTTGGACTGAGGCATGAACCAAAGATAAGGACCATACAGAATCCAGAAGGGCAGGGATATAGTGATCCTAGGGTTTGTGACTTCAGAGACTGGCTGGATGATTGTCTTCAGAGGTGTTTTAGAGCTTAGGCACAAGAGGGACAGGGACATTTGGATCAAGATGTGAAGACCGGGAGAAGGGCAGGGACCCTTGGCAAGCAACTGGTGATGGGTGTCTGTCTCTAAAGGGATGTTTTTCCTATAAAGTGATTTGGAGATTGGAAAGCTTGTTCTTTAATGATTGTGGGGGTAGTGCTGTTTACAGGCATGGTTTGCAGAAGAGAAAAATGAATGGATTTGAATTTATACTTCAATGAAAATAACCAATAAAGTCAACACTGTCTCAAAACATTTATTGCAGGGTTGGGGATTTAGCTCAGTGGTAGAGCACTTGCCTAGCAAACGCAAGGCCCTGGGTTTGGTTCCCAGCTCCAAAAAAAAAGAAAAAGAAAAAGAAAAAAAACCCCAAAAAACCATTTATTGCCAAAGTTGACTTTGAATAGAAAGTAACTGAGCTAAATAAGAGCAAAAGAATGGGATGAATAAATGATATTCTATGACTCCTGATTGGAAGTCTGCAGATTTAAATGTCATTTATTCACCCTGAGTTGGTCCCTATATTCAACATAATGGAATACAAGGGCTATGTTGTGCCAATGCCTGGTCTATATTTTTTAAAATTCAACTGTCAATGCAAAGGAATATGCAATTGACAAAATGCAAGATCAAGATGAAGTTAACATGCTCTGTTTATGCACATGCACAGCATGTCACACACTCAATATGTGGTGACTGCCAGTGCAGGCCAGGGAAACTGCCTTTTACAGTTAGTTCCAGAACACAGGACTTCTCCTTTGTGTCACCATCCTAATTGAGCCTGGATTCGAAGAGACCTAGCTACATCTTTTGAGAGGTGACTGAAGACTATGTCTATGTTCATATAAATGTTCATATTTCATTTAGAATTTATAAGTGCACTCTTCCACTGTAATAAAAAGGACATGTGTGATACTTTACATTTATCTCAAAATTTAAGGGGAATGGCAGGTATTTTAGGAATATGGCTTAGGTGGCTCAGGAAATACAGAACTATGAATTGACCAATAGCAATCAGAATAAATGAACAATAAAATAATTTTCCTCAAGGAATCCAAAAGTAAAATGTACACCAAATCTTAATGGCCTCATCAAATCTTAAAGAAAACCAAAGGACATAGGAAAGAAGAGTCAATTTACATTTGTAGCATATAGTAGAAATGACAATATGTATATTCTAGACAAATGAAGACAAATAGGAGACCATGTCAGCCAAACTCAGGGAAATATGTGAAAACTGATGATGAGAATTATTAGCTGGAAAACTCATTAATATGCAGATAAAGGGATATGTCATGGCCAAAGGCCAGTCATTAACAAAACCATATCAAAACCAACTGTGTTAGCCAAATATAGCATGGAAATCATCTCAAGCAATAATAAATAATAAAACATGACAAATCTCAAGCCACCTTCAAAATGTAAAGGTTTTCATATCTCTAAGAAGGGAAAGGAACTCTATAATCTCCACAAATTGCTATAAAAACATAAGAAGGTTAAGATGCAACTTGGCAGTAGAGCTTTGCCTGCATGCTCTAAGAAAGCACTGGGTTCCAACATCACAGCAAACCAGAAAACAGAAACCCACAATATTATACAGAAAGTAAAACAGTAAAATCTTTCCTTTTGAATCTGAGGAATAGCTCCCTTTGACAATTCTTTAGTATATCTTAATTCACTGAATGAGATCAGTGGAAGTATAAGGTCGCAGAGGAAAGACAAATTTGTTATTACTCATACTGTTATTATTTGATTATGGTATAACAAAAATAGTCTACATTTGAGTTCTTAAAGTGTGTTTTCTCAATTGCAGATGTAGTTCATTGGTATAGTGTTGGCTACTATGTACAGGTCCTGGGTTCAAATCCTAGCACTGGAATAAAACCAAAACATGGCACACTGGATAACATATATGAATATATATTCACACACACACACATATATATATATATACAATTTATATAATACATATATATGAATACATATATTTACATACATATATAACTTGCAAACCTATTTAAGATTTTAAAGGTAATGAAAAATGAATAGTGTATTCTAACCAAAGTATCAAAAATAGGAGTGGGCCTAATCAGGCATATGTAGCAGATTCATCACGGTGCCTTTCACACATATAATTAAGCTATGATCCTGAGTAATAATGAGCTATAGGAAAGTGCTAAATGATCGCTTAGCACTGGGTCACAGAAGGAAAGAAATGCACTGTTGGAGCTTAGATTCCCCTATGGTACAAGGCATAATTCTGGCAGAGAATCTTGTATGAGCCAGGATGCAGCTGATGCTTTTGAACAAGTCAAAAAGCAGCTCTTAGGGGGCTAGGCAGAGCAAGCCGGGTGATCAGCAAATGGGTGGCCTTGCTCAAAGCTAACAGGCTGCTGTTCTCTTGTTTGTCTGTTGAGAGGGCTGCTAATTACTTTCACACAGACATTACAATGTTGCCGTGAGGGATCCTCAGTTCTGGACCAGTGGCTGTGGGACACCAAATAGCTGCAAATCTCCATCAGTAGCATATTGCCTGAAAGGGAAGGCAATCTCACCTTGTTTCTGTGTCCCTCCACTGCCCTCTACTGGGGCAGTTTAATATTGTCCATGAAAAAAAAGATGCTTAGTGTTTTCATAGAGTATATGCAGTGAGAGCTGGGAGACGATGAGTTGATGATGGATGCAAAATCACAAAATAAATATAATAAAGACCTACGTGTAAACTATTCAGAGATACTTCAGTGGTAGGTTGAATAGTGCTTTTGCTTATGGCAAGTGTCTGTCTTAGTTCTTCAGAATGAGCCGTTTTGGAAATAGAGTCATTTCAGCTCTAATTACTTCAGGGGATCTAATTAGAATTGACCTTAGAGTCTTTAAAGGTGAAGGATTAGAACACAAAGACAGACACACTTGAAGGAAAGACCATATGGAGAAATAGCCATCTATGTATAAAACAAGGAGCAAGAAGTAAAACCAATTCTCATCCACAGCCTAGAAGGAACCAACCCTGCTAACATTTCGTATTTCTAGCCTCCTGGACTCGAAGATATTCAATGCATGTGTTTTCCCTACTCAGTGATAGAGCTTCATTACGGCAGAGCAAGCAAACTAAAACAAAATTTGGTACTCAAATCGGGGTGTTAATGTAAAAAAAAATCAACTGAAGATATAGATGCTAGTTGGAATTAGGTAAATCTGGAAGTATGGCAAGGTCCCAGTCCTGTTTGGGGGACATTTGGACACAAACAAACTGTGGCCAAAATTTAGCCCAGAGATATAAAATGATTTTTCCTCAGATCCCTGTGAAGAAACTGACCCCAGGAACATCTGGTTCTTGCACTTGTAACCTCTTGCCTCTGGTAAACTCAGATACCAATGTTGACGTCCGTGAACAGAGAGATATCCTTTGTTCATTAACTGGACAATGATACTATAAAATGTCAGTTCTGTCTAAATTATTTTTAAGATTCAATATATTCATCAAAATAACTATCGAAAGCAGCATTTGACAAAGTGGTTTTATAATAACTTTTCTATCAGCTGCTTTCCTTTCCACGGTTCCAGTAACCTTCAGTCAGCTGCAAAATAGTACATGGAAGGTTCCAGAAAAAAATACAATGTTAAATTGGTCATTCTAGGTAGCAAGATGAGTTTTCATTATGGCTCATCATATCCAGGAAGTGAGTCATCCTCTTGTCCAGTGTCCTCGCATTATGTGCTAACCAGCCTGGAGTGGATCTGTAGCTGTCTTGGTCATCACATTGCTCAGCACTGCCGTGGAGTGTCACACACACATTACTTCCTGTGCAACCTCAAACTACACAAATGAGCTGAATGATGAACAGAGGAAATAACAATTATTCTGTGGCTCTCAAGTATTTTCGTCAAAATGTATAGTTATATGCGTATAGGAAAAATCAAAATGCAAATCCGTCCTCAAACATTGCTTTCTTCAGAATGTTCTAGTGCCAGTGTGCCTCATACCATGACAAGGACTGTAATACCTGCTGTTAGAATGTCATTGTTCTGAAACATTCATGAGATGGAAGTTATGCAGCAATCCAACTGAAGAAATTACTGCTGTTAGCACCAAGATAAATGCCTTTCACTAGAGCGAGCAAAAACTAGCACGTCAGCGGGAATGGAGCATGATCTCCTATGACACCATTTAAGAGGAGGCAAAGCCATAGCATAGAGGGGTAGAAAAAAGATGGCACTCTGTTTGGGAAAGGGCACAGGAAAGGTCTGTAAGTTACACAATGTCTGTCATTTAAACCAAGTTCTGCTTACACAAATCTGTGCCTTATCATTGAAATGTGCCTATGGTTTGTATCATATATTACAAATTACTGATATACACTTAATTATATCTTTTAATTAAAAGCAAAAGTTTCAGATTAGATATAACAGCTAGTACAGGAGATCAGAAGCAGCATCCCTGAGATACTATATCCTAACATATGCATAGATATATGTTGTATACTTTATACAAGGATGTATGTCTATAGCAAACTTGTATTATACAGTAAACATCTTATGGTAACCATATAAAATTGTTTGCTCTGATAAGTTTTCTTCTTTAAACCATGGAGGCTACTATTTGCGTGGAAACCAAGGTCAGCTTTAGCTCAGTGAAATAAGTTGAAAGCATTTGCAATGCCATGTCTTCAGTGTGCTGCTGAGTCACTCCACTGCTATTACCATTCCTCTGGCACTCAGCAAATTGAAGCACGGCCTCGAGTTTGACATTTTCAGACAAGGCTGAGAGACCCGGCAAAGAGGAACATTAGCAAAAGAAAGATCCAGATCACGTCAGAAAAGTATGAACACAGAGCCCATCAACATCTAAAATAGAGCAACCTTTCCACGTGATGATGAGGATGGAGCCCAGGGTCTCAGGCATGCCAGGCACACAAGGGACAACTGAGGTAGCCACAGCTCCAAGACATACCAACTTTTGGTTGGGATCCTTTATTTAGTCGGACAGTGGGCAAAGCAGAGGGAGAGAAGCTCGTGTTGCTAGTTCATGGGCTGAATAGACGGAACTCAACTGGTAGTTGTTAGGGACTCCTCCGACCTTCCTTGTTCATCACATAGTCCTGCAGCATGAGCTCCCTGCCCCTGATGATGTCACTGCCTCTTTCCCATTCATGCTGATTTCCTAGAATCCCCAAATAAGAGTTCAGCAGAAATCTTCATTTCAGATTTTTGGAGAGCTGCACCCCAAGCAGTAATCTTGTTTCAGTAGCCCACTTTCTCCAGTGGGGGCCAGGAACTCTAGAATTGGGCATAGGTAGGCTGTGAGGTGACTCTTTTTTAAAGATTTATTTATTTATTTTATGTATACAGTACACCGTAGCTGTCTTCAGACACATCAGAAGAGAGCAGTGGATCCTATTAAGATGGTTGTGAGCCACCATGTGGTTGCTGGGAATTGAACTCAGGACCTCTGGAAGAGCAGTCAGTGCTCTTAACCACTGAGCCATCTCTCCAGCCCCATGAGGTGAGCTCTTATGCATACGCCATGCTTGTGTGTCTGAGTAACTGGCCTTCAGAGATTTCAGACATCTACCACCACGGGCTAGAGGTGAGAACGGTCACCTATTTTTTTCCTTTGAGCATACCCAGGTTTTTGAACTCCAATATTTTCTGAGGCCTACTTTGCCCTCTGCTTTCAGAAGGGGCTCTCCAGATACCTTCAACTCCTAAGGCTGGGATATGGATTCAAGGACAACTGGAAAGGCAATAAAGTCATCTGTGCCTCAGTCACCTGGCTTCCAGGTTCCTTCTGTATACCCACAAAAAATGCTTGACTAATTCATCTTTTGGTTTCATTGTGTGCCTGGTTGGTTGGTTTTGGTTTTGGGGAGAGAGGGATGTTTTTCTATTTTTTTTCTGAGACAGGGTTTCTCTGTAGGCCTGTCTGGAGCTAATTCTGTAGATTGGACTGGTCTCCAGCTCATAAAGGTCTGCCTGCTTGCCTCCCAAGTGCTGGGATTAAAGACATGTCACTCACCCTGCTTTGGCTTTATGTATTTCTATTGGACATTCTAAGAATGTTTGCTTGAGACTATGGATGTGAGCTGGAGAGCTGGAGTGTTGTTTGAATGGAGGAGCAAAAGAATGTATTTGTGCCCACTATTCTGTGATTCCATGGCCTAGGGTCATACTTCTTTATTTTTATTTTTTTAAAGAATTATTTGCTTATTTTATGTATTTGAGTACACTGTAGCTGTCTTCAGACACACCAGAAGAGGGCATCAGATCCCATTACAGATGGTCGTGAGCCACCATGTGGTTGCTGGGATTTGAACTCAGAACCTCTGGAAGAGCCATCTCTCCCAGCCCAATACTCCATTTTTTATTTGCTTTCTTATCAATGCTGAGACAAATGCTCAGTGAATTTACAGAGTGAGATTCTCTGAGTGGGATAATTTAATACAGAAATAGGCAGGGAGTGTGGATGGAAACAGGGAGGGAGAGTGGAAGGAAACAATAATTGAATTTTCCACGAATCTGCATCCTTTGTGCAACAGAGCAGTTATCTCAACGAGGTCAAAATGAATTTCAGTGATTTAAGAAAAAGATTACTGTGGCTATGAGGCTAATTTAGCAATGGCAAAGGAATAGGTTTTGCATTATAGCTGTGCAGAAAGGAGATTATAAAATCATCTCTGGGCTGCACAGAGAAGGTAGACTGCCCCTTCTTGGGAAACACTGTGGATTGGATCCTCTTCGTTTACACCACTAATCTCAACTTCTATGTTTCTCTGTGTTCCTTCTACCTTGCTGCATGTTGTCTGTCTGTCTGTCTGTCTGTCTGTGGCTGTCTGTGTCTGTCTGTCTGTGTCTGTCTGTCTGTGTGTCTGTCTGTCTGTGTCTCTCTCTGTCTGTGTCTGTCTGTCTGTGTCTCTCTCTGTCTGTGTCTGTCTGTCTGTCTGTGTCTGTCTGTCTGTCTGTGTCTGTCTGTCTGTCTGTGTCTCTCTCTCTGTCTGTGTCTCTGTCTCTGTCTGTGTCTCTGTCTCTGTCCTGTCTCTGTCTCCCTGTCTCTCTCTCTCTCCGTGATTTCTAGATCTCTGATCTAAAAAGGTTTCTAATAAGACTGTATATGTGAACTTAAATGCCCGCTGGCCCTAATCACCTATGGATTCCAGCTGAAAGTCAATACCAGATGGAGAAAAGCCTTAGAAATCCTCAAGTGGCTCTTTGCCTTGTCCCTTAAGGTGGAACAAATAATGTGTTTGGAGCAGCAGACATGACTTAGCCTAGGACTGAAGAGCTTGCTAAAAGCCTTGAAGGCCCAGAAAATGGACAAGGAAAAGATGAAAGTAAGAGGATTAGCTGCCTGACCCTGACATTAATGTCAGGGTCACCCCGTGTTATACAACAAGCTCTCAAAAATATGGTACATATAAACACTTGAATATGATTCATCATTTAAAGCATGGCTTCTTGTCCCATGCAGCAGCATGGATCCAAATGGAAAATATTATGTTCTACAAAATAAGCCAAATATATAGACAAATGTTGTATGGTTTCACTCATTTGGGGAAGGCAATAAAAGCTGATCACATAGGACTGAGAAAAGACCAGAAGCAAGCAGAGGTTAGGAAGGCAAGGGGAACGTGGAACATGAAAGAGTAAACAGTGAGCACCAAACACCAAACAATGAGCAAGTAAGTACCTCTAGCTCTCCTGAGAATGACTGAAGAGCTAAAATCTACGGTAGTGAATTATACAAATCAAAACAATAGGACAAAATTGAGTATAAAGGCTCTCTACACATAGTCTTTGGGAAGATAAAAATGCTAATTTTCCTGATTTGATAATTATACCTTATACACATGCATTGAATTAGAACATTATACCCAATAATTACTAATGTGCTTGGTTACATATCAATTATAAAATCAAGATTAAAATTTTCAGATGATGAAAATAATTTTCCTCATAGTCTTCTGATGCTCAGTACCTTTGCAAGGGGTGACTGGCCTGAATATTCTATGCTTCTTGCCGAGAGAAATGTTTAGCCGCAAAGTACAAATCCGTAAGAATTTTTTCCTATACAAGCCACACCCAATAAGGAACATTTCTATTGTTGTGGCAAAATCTGGCCCCAGAGGTTTCCTATGTAGCCTCTCCTCAAAGCCATAACTACTCATAGCCATGTCTGTACCGTAGATTTCTGCTTATCCCTATACATGCTGAAGTCATAACTTGAAGGGATCTTTTAATCTTTCATCACTAGGGTAACGTCACCTTCCTGGAAAGAGTGCTTGCATCCCGCACATCATTGCTATTGAAAGACATTGGAGGGCCTGTTTCATTCCCCTTGGGTATGATGTATACCGATCTATGACGAGAAGACAGGAATCATTTTCACCAGCAGATAAACAGCTGGGTTCGCCCTTCTTTCTCTCTGGTTGGGTCTGAGAATCAGTAGGAAAGGATTTTTCTTTGTTTCTTCCATTTATCTATCTATCTATCTATCTATCTATCTATCTATCTATCTATCTATCTATCTATCTATCTATCTATCTATCTATCTATCTATTTAAATTTTCCTGTGAAGTATTAGGTTTCCTTAGGGAATTTTTTTGCTTTGCCATCTCACTGCCTTCTTGTTCCTTCTTGTACTCTTTCTCCAGCCTCCTTTCCTCTTCCATGCCACTCATGGGGCCTTGCTCTCGCCCTCTCCCCAGAACCTTTTCCTCCTGCTCTTGGTCTACTTTATGTCTTGCTTAGCCTTTACCTGCACTCACACTCATCTAAATACACACACACACACACACACACACACACACACACACACACACACACGTGTACATGGCAGATCACATACGAAAAAGATCATGCAGTGTTTTCTTTCTTTTGGAATTTGCAACACTACCCTGGGCATATGCCCTCCAGCATCTCTTCTTCGGACACTAATTGTGTTGGATTAGTTTGCTTCCCTTCTTACCTGATATAATAGTAATCATTCCCTTTCTGCAGATGTCATTAGTAGTCACAGCTTGAGCACATGAATGTTAACAATTTAGTCCACAGTACCTAGAGTGTACATTGTCCTCCCCACACACTCAGCCCTTCACCATTTGTTACTGTACCATATTTAACTCCTCACTTCAGACACAAAGAGAAGAATCTGATAGTCCATCTTCATTTGTGACTCATACATGGTGGAACATGGGCCTAGCTATAGCATTGGATGCTACCATGGCTCGGAGGCTCTTCAAGTATGAGTGCCAGTATCACCCATAGGAATAGCAAAGCATTAGTGCCTTGGTGCACAATCTCCCAAACTGTTATCCCTTTGGCTCTAAGGATAAAGATCCTTTAAGAATTTGTAACATATAAGATCACTGTCTTGTATCTGCTTTAAATCTGTAAATGGTTACTACATAGAATTTTTGATAAAAGCCTTCATGACTTTCCCAGGATAACATGCTTCTTCTTGGGATCTTCTGAGTGTCTTTCTGAGGCACAAAGGTTCAAAATGAACACTGCAATAAAAATCTAGGGAAAGCTCTGGTGTTTATTTGGACTCAAGTCGATGGACCCTTCATTGTCCAAGGAAAGTCCTTAAGGATTAATTCTACCCAAGGAGAGGCTTGGCTTTTTGCTTTTGTCTCTTGGAAAGCCATCTCTTTATCCCTTGAACTTTTTCTTGACAATAGTGTCTTTGTTTATATGGAAGTCTTGGGATAAACTAGATAGTCCGTGCTAGTAATGATTCATTGGTAGAAGCTTTGGATCACATGCATGAACTTAGATAGAACCCCAATAAGTTAAAGACTAAGCTTTGACATAGGAGTGGTAAACAATTGATGAGATAACCCCCAA
This sequence comes from Rattus rattus, assembly GCF_011064425.1. NCBI lineage: Eukaryota > Metazoa > Chordata > Mammalia > Rodentia > Muridae > Rattus > Rattus rattus. The sequence goes on from NC_046172.1 coordinate 16,510,260, forward strand.
TACAGTTTCTGGAATTCTAGGCTTGTATAAACTTCACTGGTTAGCAAAAGTCTATCTGTATTGTCAAACATTGCTATCAGAAAAGGCATTGTCTGTGACCTCGGGATTTCTGCTATTCCCTCTCTGGATGAATTCAAGCCTCACAGAGAGCCCTCAGGGAAAGAAATGAAGGAAACATCAATAAGAAAGCCTTACTTGGAGCCACCATGGTTAACATCAAAGATCAGATTCCATGAGATTGCCTGTGCTCTGTGGTAGATTATACATTCTTACCACCTCAGTGTTTCCCCTCCAGAAATGGCTGGTAGGGAATGGGTCCCTTTCCTATCTGGTGATTAAATTCCTTGATTTCCTAAGGTAAGTCCTCCCCATCCTGAGAGTCTGAGAGGTCTATAGGGAGGCAAGTGAACATTTTTATCATGCCACCCCTGTGTGGACCCTTTCAGAAGGGATGGTAGGAATGAGATTCTGTGGCATCCTCAGTTCAGGAGCAGATGATTTCCTGAGTACTTGCTTGGTGGCCCTGGCATAGATTGATTCTCCTATCTTTCTGCTCATCTAACATCTAACACTACCCCCTCATTATATGCTCCTCATCTCCACAAAACCCCTGAGGAAGAGCTGCCAGAGCTTCATCCTGGCTGAGGCTTCCAAAGCATGACAACAGGGACCTTCCAGCCTCTACTGGTCCTACTCTAAGTGGTATTAATGTTGTTTCTGTCCTCATGCAAGGTTTAAGCTCTTGGCTGCTATCATAGTGAGTAGCTGTTTTTTGATCGGAAGCTTTCCCAACTACTAACCAATACCTCCAATACCTTTGTTTTGTTCCCTGAGTAAAAGTCCCTTTATTTTAAGAGGTTACCCCAAACATCATCAGAACGAAATAGCATTAACCAGTGTCTGTCTCAAGGGAACTGGGTAAAGGTAAAGGGGCTGAAGTTTGGCTGAGAGCTTGACCTAGTAAGAGAGACAGAGGGGATAAAACCCTAATGCCTCAGACAACCACAGGTAACCTCATTCCTAGAATTCTTGCAGAAGATAATTCTTAACACTTAGGGTCCAACATGCTAAAATCAAGCAAGTCTTTAACACGAAGCACAACAGGGCTGATGCATATGAAGGACATGTAAGACTGGAAGATTTGCTTGAAAGTGCGCAGGTCAGAAAAGAAGCTGGGATCAGAAAGAAGAACGTCCAGGGGCCTTGGAGACCCTGTCCTTTATAGTGAATGAACTTAAGAATCTGTGGAATATACAAGATGTATGCAGGACTACCTGACTCCTAGGAGGGCTTTCACATGAAACCATGCAGTTAAACGAGCTGTGTGGTTTGAAACGATCAAATGTTCAAAGGCTTTGGTGAAGCCATATCTTCCCTCCATTAGAAATTTCCCACAATAAAATCATGGAGATTAAGGAAAAAAAAAAAGAAATGACAAGCTGGGAGTGTTTGTAGCCCTTTACCCCAGTAAGTCTTAACTGGACCATTTGTTTGGCAAGTAAATCAGCAAAAGTTTCTCAATGTGGCTATGTTGTTGTTAATGCATCCATTGCTCTCCTGCCAGAGATTTGGACTTTTAAGATTATTATTATCATCAGTACTTACCTCTGCTGAGGCCATCTCTTTATATTTCCTTCCTGACACACACACACACACACACACACACACACACACACACACACACACACACACACACACACACACAGAGTTTTCTGCTGGACATAGGTCAGCGAGTTGAAATGCCGACACAGGGAGTTCATTGAACTTCAGTTATTAGAGGGAAATAGTTTTCTTAATAAAATTAAATTGTGTTCCTACTAGCCAGGCTTGAAAGTGCTGATTGCTCCACCTGATTGCTCTAGCCCTAGGCATTTGTAAAATTTAATTTTAATATATATATTACACATATACATATATGTGTGTGTTATATATATTATTTCTCTTTTTATAATTTTATGTGAGGGTTGGGGATTTAGCTCAGTGGTAGAGCTCTTGCCTAGCAAGCGCAAGGCCCTGGGTTCGGTCCCCAGCTCCGAAAAAAAGAAAAAAAATTTTATGTGTGGGTATGTTGGTATATGTATGTGTCTATAGGTGCACATGCCTATGTGCACATGCACAGAGTTCTGAGGAGGATGTCAGTTATTAGCTGTCACTCTCCACCTTATTCTCTTGACCCCGGGCCTTCCACTGACTTTGGATCTCACTGCTTTGCTAGTCTAGTAGTCAGGGAACCCCACCAATATTCCTGCCTTCATCCTTCCCTGTACCTCCCAGCCTAGACTTTCATGTGAGTGCGAAAAACCTGAACTCAGGTACTCATGCTAGAACTCTTCCCAGTCCCTGCTCTTTTATTTCATTAATGAATTAAGATTTTTATCCTTTCATGATGATCCTTGATAACTAAGTTATGTTTTTCTATACTTCCTGTTGAATTAACTATATTAGAATTGAATATTAACTTCAGAATGCTGCTGGAGCTAACTTTTTACAAGTACTATGGACACCAAAACTAATACTGTATGATCACAGCCCTCTGGTATGTTCAGAGACAGAGTACTTATAGTCTGATGCTCTCCCATGGTAGAGTACAGATTACTTGGAATCAAGCTACAGTTGTAAGCATGTTATCCAAACTTTAAAACCCCAACAAAATACACATCTATTAATTTATACAAAGTCCCCCTCACAGTCTTGAACCTATGCCCACATACTTATTGTCTCATATTTTCTCATTCACTAGCCTGTCTGCCAGATTCTGTGCAGATATTATATTCCTCTATCCACTAATTGTCCAAAGACAAGACTCCTAAGATTATTCTCAAAGTATCTGCTGCCAAGACTTAGAGTATCCACTGCTGCTCTCAAACCACTGTTGGCTGCTTTGATAGCTCTCTTTCATGTTTGTATGCCCTCTGGGATTAGAAAGGCAGTGACTAAACTTGGGCTGACAGTACTTTAAGGGCAGTATTGTTATATAAAAATGGTAAGTTGTTATTTCCAAAATTGTTAGTAGCTTGATTCCTTTATCAAAATAGTTTCTCCAAAAATTAATACTGATCTCTGCACTGTACATCATTAACAATCCTAGAAGAGGAGCCATAGCTGCTAGATTGTGGTCCTAGGCCCGGGTTTTGATTTGCGACTCGGTCTTCTAGCCCAGGCTGGACTCCTTGAATTCATGGAAATTCTCATGCTTCCGAGGTGCTGAGATTATAAGAAGCCACACTGTGCAAAGCCTAGGTTCTTTCCCACTCAGTCACTCTTCCTAGTTTTCAGAATAGTAAGCCAGGGCAATCATTAAGGACTCAGTCATAAATGCGTATAAGCCTCATGTTGATAGAAAAAGAGTACAAGGTCAACAACTTGCTCCCTTCTTGAGAGACCTGGAAGAGAAAAAATATTAGTAAAGGAAATAGATGTAGTGACAGATTTTGCCAGAACAAAGGAGAGAAAAGTTCTTCCTTTCTCACTTTCTCTCCTGTATCAGTTTTAGAATTTATATATTATATTTATATATTATATTATATACTATATTTATATTATAGAAAAGATTCAGCTGTGGTTACAGAACACTGTTCCCGGGGGGAAGGTCACCCCCAGGAACAAGGGCTCCAAGCTGTTCTCATCCCCAACATGGGATGGCCTAGGGAACATTTTACATCTTTGTGGGCACAGTCACACTGATACAGTGGGAGAGCTCCGTCAGGTGGAGTCCCCATCACCTTCTTCCACAGGCTTCTGGTTGCTGGTGCCAGTTCTGTTTTATGACTTTCAAGCACTGCCAACAATCCCTGTCCTTCTACTGGAATCCTTGACATAGCTCACGATTGTGATCTTTCCTTTTTCAGGTGCTGGATATGGAGCTCATACCCTCTAAATGTTATGTGTGCACATCCTCCCACTGGGCTGGATGCACAGTCCCTCAGTCATTTTTCTCCTCCCAATAATTTACTTATCCTTAGCCCTTGCTTTCCACATACCGTTTGTGTGGAAGCTTCCCAGCACCAAACTGCTCCATAGGCTGTGTCCACACTCATGCTTACCCTCGGTTTGGTTCCTCGGTAGCTTTAATTCTTTCTACCATCTGCACAGGGTATGGGACTTAGAACCTCTCACACTCATATTTTGCCATCCCCAAGGAAGAATCTTAGATAGTTTTTACTACAATCCATTTTCGAATGAACCCTAAGCAAGATACATCACAATAACCTAGAAAAATTCTCAGGAAAAAGAATGAAGCCTGGTGGCAAGGCTTCTTGAGAGCACCTCAATCAACATTTGAGCTGAAGTGCAAGTGACTAGTGTTCATGCTGAAGTAGCCAGAAAAGAATTACATGTGACTCTTGTTTAGAGGACTTCCTCTAGTGGCACTATGCTGTAAACAATAGCTTTCATAACTACTGAGCAAATGCTGGGTCCTCCAGTTACTCTCCAGTCATTATGCCAACCTCAGTCACTGTGCTAGGGGCACCCACCCCAGGCCTTTTCCTCATCAGAGAAACATGTGGCAGAAGGGTCAGAAGGCACTAGGTGGCAGCAAAAAGCCTTGTGAGACAGAGGGGAGAACCAAAAAGTGCCTTACAAACTTCAAGACATCTGCTTTAATAAGCAACTGCAAGGCCATAGAGTCCATGTAGACGTCAGGTTCCGTGTTCAGAAACACCATCGATAAGAGACCGATGTTGGAAATCACCCAGTGCACGAGGAACCTGGAGTGAGAAAATGTGATAAGATTGAAGATTAGCACTGGATTTAGAGGGCCCGTGCTTAGATAAGACTGTGATCCCTCTCCTTGGCTTTGAGTCAATAACTAGGTGGAGACTTGACATGTTTCTGGGACGGTAGGCTCTAGTACATGCAAGATGTTAAGATGAGGAGTTTGGTTTTGGGAAGAACTAAGAGATTTAGGAGAGACCCATGGTGACCCAAGGACTGCTGGATAGGTAATCCACAAGAAAGCTTCGATTCTAGTGCATACTTCCAGAGGCCCTTCTCTTGGCAAGCACTTTTGTCTTCATGAGCAGTTGCCAAATTATAGGCACACAGATCAGGCCCCCACAGTCTCTACTTCCCTTTCATGACCTCAGATGCCAAGGATGAGTTTGAAGTGCTTGAGTTAATTCTTATTGGGACACTTCTTTTCAAAAGCTCCATCTTCTATTGTGAAATCTGTTTTGTGCGTTATATTATGACTCTTTTCTACTTCACTACTTCTTCTCCCAGTGTTAAAATAGCTGGATCAGATACATAGGCACATTCTTGTTAGAATCTCCCTAGAATAAAATGAAGGGGGTTGGATGGCAGTTATCAGAAGAGGTGGGTTCCAGCCTCAAATCTCTCTATTTTATAGCAAAATAAAAGAGGAAAGTTTACAAAACAGGAAAGGAAGTCTATCATCCTTTCAGAGAGCTTGGCTTAGTTTGGGCACCAACAGCAGACAATGGGAATGACTGGTTAAGCCAGACAGGCTCAGAATGATTGCAGTGCAATTTCACTGATGGACATGTAGACATTTTCAAATTTGTGTGTATCCAAGAAAACAAGGTCCTATTAACATGAGCAAAGCTCAGAAGAATTCACAGAGATCAAAGCAACATGCATAGGGCTTCGTGGGTCTGTACCAGCTTCTCCGAGTATAGATTATGGCTTCCAATTTAGTGTTTTTATGGGGCTTCTGGGGGTGCAAATAAGTGGGTCTCTGAGTCTTGTGCTTTGTCTTAGGCTCTTTTTCTTTTGTCGGTTTGCCTTCTCAAATTCTAATGCATTCATTTTTGTTTTATATTATTTGATAAAATAAAATAAATACATAGATTGTGGCGTGTGTGTGCATGCATGTGTGTGTGTATGTGTGTGTGTGTGTGTGCATGCGAGTGTGTGTGTGTGTGTGTGTGTGTGTGTGTGTGTGTGTGTGTATTGCAGTTGCCCATAGAGGCTAGAAGAGGGTGGTGGATAATACCCTGGAGCTGGAGTTAGATGATGTTGGGATCTATCTAAAGTTGGTACTAGGAAGTAAATTTGAGTCTTCTGCAAGGACAGTATGTGCTCTTAATTCTTAATTGCTGAGCCATCCTTCTAGCTCTCACTGACAGGAACAGGAAAAGAAAAATGGACAGAAATTTTATGATCTCAGCCTTAGGAGAGACTGAGACAAACCTCTCTTTTGGGTATCAATCACGTGACTACCACAGCCTGAGAATGCTATTTTTAAAAGAACGTTTCTTTTGTGTTCTCCACCCAGGACTCCCTGTGATCTACAGACCTTGAAAAATGATAGCTGTATGATAAAAACTTAGTCAGCAGAACTAGATTGTGGAGGGGAGGGTTGAAACACAACGGCATGGTTTTCAGAAACTGAAACCTGGTCAAAGCCAGTCTGCATGAAGGTTAGATACAGGTTGCCAGAAACGCAACAAACCTCAGGAAAGTGCACAGAGGCAGGGCCAGAGTCCAGAGATACAGAGAGCATCTGAGACTCGGGCTGTGAAGAACTGTCTATTCTGACCAGTGTCTACACCCAGTCCCCCAAAGGAAGTCCTAGAAGCAAGAACAGTACTCGAAACATTTTCCTTAAGGCAGGCTGAAGGACGACTCTCCCCTAGAGGCTTGACCAGCATCTCTTACCTGACCTTGCAAAGGAAGACCCAAGGGTGTTCTAGAACAGGTTTTAGGGAGCCAGGGAAGATATGCCTAGAAACTCAAAACAGAAAAATAGTAAACAAACCAGGCCACATTCAAACACACTTCTCTCATCTTTTAAAATTATTATGAATTAATTATTTTATTTATTTACATCCCAAATGTCGTCCCCTTCCCATTCACCCTTGCAGAGTTCTTCCCCCTTTCCCTCTCCCCTTCACCTTTGAGAGGGTGCCCCTCTTTGGCATCCCCCTTTCCTGGGGCATCAAGTCTCTACCAGATTAGGTGTATCCTCTCGCACTGAGGCCAGACAAAGCAGTCCTCTGCTACATATGCGCCTGGGACCTTGGACCAGCCCATGTATGCTGTTTGGCTGGGAGCTATGAGGGGTCTGGGTTAATTGACACTGTTTTCTTTCCCATGGGGTTGCCATCCCTTAGTTTCCTTCAATCCTTCCCCATAACTCTTTTCTTAGGAGTCCCCACCCTGTCCACTGTTTGGCTCTAAGTATCTGCATCTGTCTCAGTCCACTGCTGGTAGAGCCTCTCAGAGGACAGCCACGCCAGACTCTTGTCTGCAAACCAGTGCTTTGTGAGCCACCATATAGATTCTTGGAGCCCTAACTGAGTCCTTTACAAGACCAGGGTGTATTCTTACGTGCTGAGCTATTTCTCCAGCCCCTGTCAATTTACTTTTGAGGCAGAGTTTCATGTATCCGTTATTTCCTTGAACTTGCTGTGTTGAAGAGGATGACTTTGACTTCTTGATTTTTCTGCCTCCACTTACCAAGTTCTGGGATTACGGGCATGTGCCACCATTCCCATCTTATGAGGTGCTGGTGACTGAAACCAAGGCCTCATATATGCTAGCAAATATTTTACTAATTGGCTATATCCACAGCTGTCTTACTTTGTTGTTCTTTCATATGCTATCTTTCCAGAGCAATTTGGGCATTTTATGCAAAGTTACCATTGTGTCATCTTCTTCTCTTTCTTCTTTACTCATCCTGCAGCCCCCTTCCACTAATTAGCTTCCTCCTGCTAATAGCTCCCTGCCTTAGGGTTTCATTGCTATAAAGGGACACTATAACCAAGGCAACTCTTATAAAGGACATTTAATTTGGTCTGGTTTACAGGTTCAGAGGTTCAGTCCAGTATCATCAAGGCAGGAGCATGGCAGCATCCAGGCAGGCATGGTACAGGAGGAACTGAGAGTTGTACATGTTCATCCAAAGGCAGCCAGTATGCATCCTGTATGCATCCAGGAAAGATTCTCTTCTGGGTCTTGGGCTAAGCTTCAACCCTGGGAGACCTCAAAGCCTGCCTACACAGTGACACACTTCCTCCACCAAGGTCACACCTACTTCAACAAGGCCACACCTCCTAATAGTGCCACTTCCCATGGGCCAAGCATATTCAAACCACGACTACACTCCTGTTGTTTTTTTTTTTTTTTTTTTTGGAAGCTAGGGAAATTTTTTTTTATTATTATTAACTTGAGTATTTATACATTTTAATGTTATTCCCTTCCTGCTTCCGGGCAAACATCCCCCCCCCCCCCTTCCTTATGGGTGTTTCCTCCAACCCTCCCCCCTTGCCTTCTCCCCAACAGTCTAGTTCACTAGTTCAGTCTAGCAGGACCCAGGGCTTCCCTTCCACTGGTGTTTCATTAGGGATATTCTTATTGCAACCACGTAGGTCAGAGTCCAGGGTCAGTCCATGTATAGTCTTTGGGTAGTGGCTTAGTCCCTGGAAGCTCTGGTTGGTTGGCATTGCTGTACATATGGGGGTCTCGAGCTCCCTTCAAGTTTCTTTCCAGTTCTTTTCTCTGATTCCTTCAACAGGGGTCCTGTTCTCAGTTCAGTGAGTTTCTGTTGGGCATACTTGTATTTGCTTGTATTCTGGCTGTGTCTCTCATGAGCGATCTGCACTTCACATTTTGATCATCCGTCTTGAGTTTCTTGTTCTAGGCATCTAGGGTAATTCAAGCATTTGGGCTAATAGCCACTTATCAAATGAGTACATACCATGTATGTCTTTCTGTGATTGCTAGCTCACTAGATGATATTTTCAGTTCCAAACCATTTGCTCTACTACGAATTTCATAAAGTCATTGTTTTTTATAGCTGAGTAATATTCCATTGTGTAGATGTACCACATTTTCTGTATCCATTCCTCTGTTGAAGGGCATCTGGGTTCTTTCCAGCTTCTGGCTATTATAAATAAGGCTGCGATGAACATAGTGGAGCACGTGTCTTTTTTATATGTTGGGGCATCTTTTGGGTATATGCCCAGGAGAGGTATATAGCTGATCCTCAGGCAGTTAATGTCCAATTTTCTGAGGAACCTCCAGACTGATTTCCAGAATGGTTGTACCAGTCTGCAACCCCACCAACAATGGAGGAGTGTTCTCTTTCTCCACATCCTCGCCAGCATTTGCTGTCACCTGAGTTTTTGATCTTAGCCATTCTCACTGGTGTGAGGTGAAATCTCAGGTTGTTTTGATTTGCATTTCCTGATGATTAAAGATGTTGAAACATTTCTTTTTTAGGTGTTTCTCAGCCATCTGGCATTCCTCAGCTGTGAATTCTTTGTTTAGCTCTGAACCCCCATTTTTTAATAGGTTATTTGTCTCCGGGTCCAACTTTTTGAGTTCTTGTATATTTTGGATATAAGGCCTCTATCTGTTGTAGGATTGGTAAAGATCTTTTCCCAATCTGTTGGTTGCTGTCGCTTTGTCCTGACCACAGTGTCTTTGCCTTATGGTTTCTTTGTAGTTTTTATGAGATCCCATTTGTCGATTCTGATCTTAGAGCATGCTTGTATTGGTGTTTTGTTCAGGGAAATTTTTCCAGTGCCCATGTGTTCCAGATGCTTCCCTAGTTTTTCTTCTATTAGTTTGAGTGTGTCTGTTTGATGTGGAGGTCCTTGATCCACTTGGACTTAAGCTTTGTACAGGGTGATAAGCATGGATCGATCTGCATTCTTCTACATGTTGACCTCCAGTTGAACCAGCACCATTTGCTGAAAATGCTATCTTTTTTCCATTGGATGGATTTTGCTCCTTTGTCAAAAATCAAGTGACCATAGGTGTGTGGGTTCATTTCTGGGTCTTCAATTCTATTCCATTGGTCTATCTGTCTGTCTCTGTACCAATACCATGCAGTTTTTATCACAATTGCTCTGTAATACTGCTTGAGTTCAGGGATAGCGATTCCCCCAGAAGTCCTTTTATTGTTGAGCATAGTTTTAGCTATCCTGGGTTTTTTGTTATTCCAGATGAATTTGCAAATTGTTCTGTCTAACTCTTTGAAGAATTGGATTGGTATTTTGATGGGGATTGCATTGAATCTGTAGATCGCTTTTGGCAGAATGGCCATTTTTACTATATTAATCCTGCCAATCCATGAGCATGGGAGATCTTTCCATCTTCTGAGGTCTTCTTCAATTTCTTTCTTCAGAGTCTTGAAGTTCTTGTTGTACAAATCTTTTACTTGCTTTGTTAAAGTCACACCGAGGTACTTTTTATATTATTTGGGTCTATTATGAAGGGTGTCGCTTTCCCAATTTCTTTCGGCTTGTTTCTTTTTGTAGAGGAATACAACATTTATTTGAGTTAATTTTTATACCATTGCCACTTTGCTGAAGTTGTTTATCAGCTTTAGTAGTTCTCTGGTGGAACTTTTTAATCACTTAAATATACTATCATATCATCTGCAAATAGTGATATTTTGACTTCTTTTCCGATCTGTATCCCTTGACCTCCTTTTTGTTGTCTGATTGCTCTGGCTAGAAACTTCAAGAACTATATTGAATAAGTAGGGAGAGTGGGCAGCCTTTGTCTAGTCCCTGATTTTAGTGGGATTGCTTCAAGTTTCTCTCCATTTAGTTTGATGTTGGCTACTGGTTTGCTGCATATTGCTTTTACTATGTTTAGGTATGGGCCTTGAATTCCTATTCTTTCCAAGGCTTTTATCATGAAGGGGTGTTGAATTTTGTCAAATGCTTTCTCAGCATCTAATGAAATGATCATGTGTTTTTTATCTTTCAGTTTTTTTATATAATGGATCACGTTGATGTCTTTCTGTATATTAAACCATCCCTGCATGCCTGGGATAAAGCCTACTTGATCCTGGTGGATGATTGTTTTGATGTGCTCTTGGATTCGGTTTGCTAGAATTTTGTTGAGTATTTTTGCGTCGATATTCATAAGGGAAATTGGTCTGAAGTTCTCTTTCTTTGTTGGGTCTTTGTGTGGTTTAGGTATAAGAGTACTTGTGGCTTCACAGAAGGGGAGTTCGGTAGTGCTCCATCTGTTTTAATTTTGTGAATAGTTTGGATAATATTGGTATGAGGCCCATGAAGGTCTGATAGAATTCTGTACTAAACCTGTCCTGGACCTGGGTTTTTTTGGTTGGGAGTCCTTGAATGACTGCTTCTATTTCCCTTAGAGTTATGGGGTTGTTTAAACTGGTTTATCTGTCTTGATTTAACTGGTACCTTGAGTATCTGTCTAGAAATTGTCCATTTCCCTGCAGATTTTCAAGTTTTGTTGAGTAAGAAGTTTGTTAGCAAGATTGATGATATTTTGAATTTCCTGAATCTTGTAGTTATGTTCCTTTTCATTTCCTGATTTTGTTAATTTGGACACACCTTGTGTCCCTCTCAAGTAGTCTGGCTAAGGTTTATTATCTTGTTGATTTTCTCAAAGAACCAACTTTGGTTCTGGTTGATTTTTCTATGGTCCTTTTGTTTCCACTTATTGATTTCGCCTGAGTTTGATTATTTCCCGCCTTCTACCCTCCTGGGTGTGTTTGGTTTCTTTTTGTTCTAGAGCTTTTAGGTGTGCTGTCAAGCTGCTGACATATGCTCTTTCCTGTTTCTTTCTGCAGGCACTCAGCGCTATGAGTTTTCCTCTTAGCACAGCTTTCATTGCGTCCCATAAGTTTGGGTATGTTGTACCTTCATTTTCATTAAATTCTAAAAAGTTTTTAATTTCTTTTTTTTATTTCTTCCTTGACCAGGTTATCATTGAGTAGAGCATTGTTCAATTTCCACGTATATGTGGGCATTCTTCCTTATTGTTATTGAAGACCAGCTTTTAGGCCGTGGGGTCCGATATAGCACGATGGGATTATTTCTATCTTCTGTACCTGTTGAGGCCTGCTTTTGACCAATTATATGGTCAATTTTGGAGAAAGTACCATGAGGAGCTGAGAAGAAGGTATATCCTTTGTATTAGGGGTAGAACGTCGTATAAAATATCCGTTAAGTCCATTTGGCTCATGACTTCTCTTAGTCTGTTCACGCCCTGTTTAATTTCTGTTTCCAAGGATCTGTCCATTGATGAGAGTGGGTGTTAAGTCTCCCCATTATTATTGTGAGGTGCAATGTGTTTTGAGCTTTGTAAGGTTTTTTTTTACGTATGTAGGTGCTTGTATTTGGGGGTATAGATATTTAGGATTGAGAGTTCATTCTGGTGGATTTTTCCTTGATAAATATAAAGTGTCCTTCCTTATCTTTTTGATGACTTTAGCTGAAAATTTATTTGATATTGAAACGGCCTCCAGCTTGCTTCTTCCCACCATTTGCCTGGAAAGCGTTTTCTTCCAGCCTTTCACCTGAGGTAGTGTCTGTCTTTGTTCTGAGGTGTTTCTGCAGCAGCAGAATGCAGGTCCTGGTTGCGTATCCAGTTTGTTAATCTATGTCTTTTATTGGGGAGTTGAGGCCATTGATGTTGAGAGACATTAAGGAATGGTGATTGCTTCCCGTTATATTCATACGGGATGTAATGTTTTGTGTGTTTTTCTTCTCTTTGTTTTGTTGCCAGGAACGATTAGTTTCTTGCTTCTTCTTGGGTATAGCTTGCCTCCTTATGTTGGGCTTTACCATTATTATCCTTTTGTGGTGCTGGGATTTGTAGAAAGATATTGTGTAAATTTGGTTTTGCTCATGGAATATCTTTGGTTTCTCCATCTATGTTAATTGAGAGTTTTGCAGGATACAGTAGCCTGGGCTGGCATTTGTGTTCTCTTAGGGTTCTGTATGACATCAGTCCAGGATCTTCTGGTTTCATAGTTTCTGGCTAAAAAGTCTGGTGTGATTCTGATAGGTCTGCCTTTATATGTTACTTGACCTTTTTCCCTTACTGCTTTTAATATTCTTTCCTTATTTTGTGCGTTTGGTGTTTTGACTATTATGTGACGGGAGGTGTTTCTTTTCTGGTCCAATCTATTTGGAGTTCTGTAGGCTTCTTGTATGCCTATGGGTATCTCTTTTATTAGGTTAGGGAAGTTTTCTTGATTTTGTTGAAGATATACTGGTCCTTTTGAGCTGAGTCTTTCACTCTTTCCATACCTATTATCCTTAGGTTTGATCTTCTCATTGAGTCCTGGATTTCCTGTATGTTTTGGACCAGTAGCTTTTTCCGCTTTTTACATTATTATTTTGACAGTTGAGTCAATGATTACTATGGAATCTTCTGCTCCTGAGATTCTCTCTTCCATCTCTTGTACTCTGTTGGTGAAGCTTGTATCTACAGCTCCTTGTCTCTTCTTTTTGTTTTCTATATCCAGGGTTGTTTCCATTTGTTCTTTCTTGATTGCTTCTTTTTCCATTTTTAATTCCTTCCGCTGTTTGATTGTGTTTTCCTTTAATTGTTTCAGGGATTTTTGTGTCTCCTCTGTATGGGCTTTCTACTTGTTTATTTATGTTTTCCCTGGAATTCTTTCATGCATTTTTGCATTCCTCCCTGTAGGCTTTACTTGTTCTCTAAGGAGTTCACATGTCTTTCTTGAAGTTCTGTTAGCATCATGATCAAATATGATTTTGAAACTTGATCTTGTTTTTCTGGTGTGTTTGGATATTCCATGTTTGTTTTGATGGGAGAATTGGGCTCTGATGGTGCCATGTAGTCTTGGTTTCTGTTGCTTGGGTTCCTGCGCTTGCCTCTCGCCATCAGATTATCTCTAGTGTTACTTTGTTCTGCTATTTCTGACAGTGGCTAGACTGTCCTATAGGCCTGTGTGTCAGGAGTGCTGTAGACCTGTTTTCCTCTCTTTCAGTCAGTTATGGGACAGAGTGTTCTGCTTTCAAGGCTGCAGAAGTTTTTCCCCTTCTACAGGTCTTCAGTTGTTCCTTGTGGACTGTGTGCCTTGAGTTCACCAGGCAAGTCACTTGCAGCAGATAAGTTAGTCTTACTGTGGCCCTGAGGCTCGAGTTCGCTCAAGGGTTCTGCCCACGGGCCTCTGGTGTGGCAAAGGACCGGGAAGATTCTGCTGCCTCTTCCGGGAGCCCAGGCACCAGGGTTCCAGATGGCCCTGTGTATTTTCCTCCGTCTGTTTCTAGGATCTCATGGTAACCCCTGGTAGGGCTCCTGCTGCTCCTGCCCTCTCACAGGAAACCCAGAGGCCTTGTACAGTTTCCTTCAATGGGGGATGTGGGAAGTCCTTCCGCCTGCAGCCTTTAACCAGGCAGAAGGTACCTCCCGGTCTAAGTTGTCCAGGGCGGCCCGGGAGTGTCACTCATGGGTCGGGAATGTACCAGGAAACCCTGTTCTGTTTTAATATATGTTTTCTCCCCTAAGATCCCTTCTTCCAATATCCTTTCTAGTTTTCACCTATATCCAAATTATACATATATATCAAAATGGAATAAAAATTAAAAATCTAGGGATGTGAGTGAGAGAACAAACATGTTATTTGTCTTTTATTCTCTTAAGTTTTGAGTTCTATTACTTTTCCACAAATATCTTCCTTTGACTTTTGTTTACTGCTTTAAAAAAATCAGTGTAGGCAGGACAAATTGTGGATTTAAGGTTTGGTGGCTGGGTTGGGACCCATTGCTCCACTGGAAATCTTACCTAGTTAGAGGAGGTGGCCATTTCAAGTTTCATATTTCCTATTTCTAGGAGTCTTACCTAGGGTCACCCTCATAGGTTCCTTGGAATTTCTATTGTCCTGGCTTCTAGCTTGTTCCAGAAATGCCTCCACCTCCACTGATTCTAGTTCTCTTTTCCTCTGTCCTTCCCACACTTGATCCCTCTTCTTTCCCTTCTCATCCCCTCTCTCATCCAGTCTCCTCCCTCCATCCACCCCCCAATGTCTATTTTATTTCCCTTTCTCAGTGAAATTCAAGCATCTTCCTTCAGATCCTTCTTGTTTAGCTTCCTTGGGTCTGTAGATTATAGCATGATTATCCTTTCCTTTATGGATAATGCCCACTTACAAGTGAGTACATACCATGCTTCTCTTTCTGCATCTACGTTACCTCACTCAGGATGGGATCCATGGGAGGCCTCCTCTTCTTTGAGGAGAGAGAGAGAGAGGTGGTTGAGGGGAGGGAAGGTGAGAGGGAGGGACTGGGCAGAGAGGAGGGATGGCAGCTGTGATCAGGATGTAAAGTAAATAAATTAATTTAAAAATCAATGTATACTTGGAATATATTTTCTTGGCTCCTTTGTCTGTTGATGGACACTTAGGCTGATTCCGTTGCCTAGCTATTATGAGTAAGCAGCAATAATGTGGATGTGCAAGTATCTCTTTGAGTCCTTTGGAGATATATATATATATATATATACACATATATATATATACATACATATATATATATATATATATATATATATATATACTTAAGAGTGCTATGGCTGGGTCATATGGCCATTTAACTTTTACTGTTTTGAGAAATCTACACAGTTACTTATATAGTGGCTGCATCAGTTGGCTGCAGTTGTCACTTACTTTCTTTTTTAAAATAATTATTAAAAAAAGATTTGACATTGCCTTAATGGGTTATTACTAATTACTTCTCTTTACCAAAATTAATTCTCTACTCCCTGCCTGGTTCACATACAGGAGAGTATCTCTGTAATATAAGAAGCAAAGACTACTTTTCTATTTATATCTTACGTTTTTACACAGTGTTTATAGATTATAAAAAGCAAGATGAGTATTCTCTAATATACTGTCACGGTCCTGTGCACCACAGGATCAAGACTATTATTATAAGCCAAAAGCTGCTTCAGGTGCTACAAGTCTTTATTATTTAGTTTATTGTCTGTTCATTGGTCCGAAGCTCTAGAGCCTCCGGGGATCCTCATCATTGAGAAGTGTAGAATGTCAACCCCAGCCCAGACCCAGATGTTCACAAGGTCTGCAGCTGTACAGCTGCACTGTTCAGAAGTCAATGTTTAAGGAACTCTGCTCTAAAACTTGGTTCAGGAGCCATCATGCTACCAGAAACCAACAAAAGCCTCCCTCCATGACCTATAGAGAAATGAAAACAATGCGCTAAATTGCCAAATGCATATTGATCAGATTACCTTTATTCCCACTGGGTAGAAGACAGAATGGTTTGGGTTGTGCTGAGTCAACACACTGCTAACTGGATTCCAACGTGGGCTTTCTACTGGAAACTGTCTTTGAATGTTGTATTTTCTATGTGGCTTTAGTAGGGACTATGAGTACTAAAAACAGAAATCATCAACTGTAGGTTACACCAAAATAATTAAAGCTTAAAGGTGACTCAGTATATACATGCATTTGCTAATATACAGACACCAATGAAGGCTGGGAATATGACAATCAAGAAGGACTTCATCCTTTCCACATACAATCCACCCGGTAAAATCAGGACAAAAGGGGTTGGGGATTTAGCTCAGTGGTAGAGCGCTTGCCTAGCAAGCTCAAGGTCCTGATTCGGGTCCCCAACTCTGAAAAAAAAGAAAAAAAAAAAGAAAAAAATATAGAGGAACAAAAAAAAAAAAATCAGGACAAACTTGCTCCTCGGGGAAACCCCTCCATCCATGTAATTCCTAACACAAACTATATGATCAGTGCATGATTACAGGATAAATTAATGAACAAATATAAGAAAGCTAAAAAATATTATTTTTTATTGTTTGAAAATTTCATACATTCATATAACATGTTTAGAATAAATCTGCCTGTTAATCTGTCTTCTCCAATCCCCTGTCATGTGCTCTGCTTTGCTGTTTGTTATTTTCAGAGAATAATACATCTCAGTACAAATATATTGTTTATTTCAGAGGAAACACTTTGTTTTTGTTTTTGTCTTTCGCTATGTCAAAATACCTAACAAAAGCAACTTAAGGAAAAGAAGGGTTTACTTTGGCTCACAGAGTCCATCATGGTGGGAAAGATGCAGCATCAGGAACTTGAGGTAGATGGATATCTGATATCCACAGTCAGGAGATAGAGATAAATACTGGTGCTCAGCTCCTTTTCTTTGTTTTATTCTGGAACATCAGCCCATGGACTGGCACCACTCATATTTAGGGTAGGTCTTCTCAGTTCAATTAACCTAAAGTAGAAAACCCCTCACAAACATGTCCAGAGTTTCACTTCCAAGATTAGTCTAAATCTTCCTCAGGACACTGCTTTTTCCCACAGTTTCTTAACTCACTTCAAACCATGGATGCCTCTTCCTGCTTTTCCTCCTGGAAAAACCACAAGTCTCACATGGAGGCAAGTCCATTGGAGTAAGTGCCGACTTCTCAATGGAAATCGTTAAAGCCAGCAGATATGAGACTAATATATTTCAAGTTCTAAAAGACTACAGATGGCAACCCAGACTACTTTACCCACCAAAATTATCTGCCATAGTTGAAGGAAAAAAAAACAACTTACCATGTAAACAGGTTGAAAGAACTCATACCCAGCAATCCAGTCCTACAGAGACTACTGGAAGCAATATTTGGACTAAAGAGAAATAAATAAGCTTACTCAAGAGACTCTGGAAAGAGAACCAATGAAATTATAATTATTGAAACAGAAAAATAAAACTAAGAACAGAAATAGCAAAAATAAAGAGCAAAATGACAGCAATCATCAGGTACCTTACAATAACTTTAAGTATTAATGGCCCTAATTCCCCAATAGAAAGACACATGTTGGTAAATAGATCCACAAACAAAATTTATTGCTTTGTTTTCTAGAAAAAAAGATCTTAACTTCAATGATTGGCACTACTTGAGTGTGAAGTATGGAAATAGGATGGAGAAACAGAAAGTTGTTGCTATCCCAATATATGACAATATAAATGTCAATCTAAAATTGATCAGAAGAGATACAGAATGACACTTTACTTTGATCAAAAGAACAATTAATGAAGAAGACATTACAATTACCAACCTCTGTTTTTTCATAAAAATCAAAGTATTAGATGTCAAGGTACAAATTATGCCCAACTCAGTAACAAGAGGTGATTTCAATACCCCATAGACAGTTCATCTAGATGAGAAAAAGAAAATTTGGAATTAAATAGCATCATGAATCAAATGGATGTAACAGATATTTATAGAATATTCCACCAAACACTAAAAGTTATACATTCTATTCAGCAGCCCATGGAAGTTTCCCTAAAATAGATTGTATCCTGGGACACAGAGCAAAGCTCAGCAAACAAAGAAAAATTGAAATAACTTTGTGTATTTTTTTCTGACCACAAACGAATAAAGCTTAAAATAAACAATCTCTAGTAAACACACAAAATCATGGATATTAAAAAAATTGAATGATGAATGGGTTAAAGAAGAAATCAAGAAAAAAATAAATTAAATAAAAAGGAAAATTCAACATAGCAAAACCTCTGGGGCCCAATAAATGCAATCCTAAAAATTGCTCTAAGTGCCTAGTTAAAAAAAGAAAGCATAGATAAATGAGTTATTGACATGACATATGAATTTGGAAAAACAAGAATAAACTAAAGCCAAGTAGATGGGAAGAAATAGTAAAAATCAGAGCAGAAATTAATGAAACAGAAGCAAAGAAGGCAACAGAAGAAATCAACAAATATAAGAGGTGGCTCTTTGAATAGATAAACAAGACTGACTGTAACCACTCTAGACACTGTGGAACCCAGAAGAATAGAGCAGATAAATGAGGCTGACTAAAATCTTAAGCAATAGCCAACTTTATTCAGAGCATCAGACAATTTATGTTCTGAGGGTTAAGAGGAGTCACATGAATAATGTACATTTACAAGGGCAAACGGCATATGACCACAAGCAGCATAAAGCAAAAATTTTCCATATAAGTAAATAACAATATAAACAAATACTGTGATGAATAATCTGATGTAAACTCACTCCTATGTGCTACACCTGAGAGGGGCACAAAAGAATAACCCAAGAATAATTCCTTGTTTCTGAAGAAACTCAGGTCACCAGACTCTTGTCTTCATTTCTTGGTATTTTCTCACAAAGACTCAGAAAACTCCTCCCATGACTCCATGTTTTTTAAAATTTAATTTATTTTTTTTAACTTATTCACTTTACATCCCACCATGACCATGTTCAGACAACTGATACTCTGTTGGCTCGATTAACTTAAGACTCCCATTAACAGAATTAGAGGCGAGTCAGACATCAAAAAAATTCAGAATAGTGTAAGGGAATAATTTTAAAAAAACTCTATACTCCATCTAGTTTGAAACGTAGAAGAACTGTAAGAATTATTCATCTGAACCACCAAATTTAATCCAAGCAGAGACCAACAGACTCAGAGCAAATAAGGAACTTTCTGACTAATGAAAGTCCAGGTGCATATGGATTCATAACAGAAAAATACCATACTTTAAAAGAAATACAATTTTTCAAATTACTCAAAAAAGAAAGAAATGGAACACTTCTGTCACCTCCTAGGAAGCCACTGTGACTCTGATACCAAAACCAAGTAGAATCCAATGAAACCAAAGCAAATAAAAAACATGCAGGCCAATATCACTCATAAACATAGAAGAAAAATCCTCAACAGAATACTTGCAAATATTTGTATATAGGTATATATTACAAAGATCATCCACTAGTATCAATTGGCTTTATAATGAGGATTCAGGGATAGATCAACATATCTACATTTAAATGTAATAAATCATATAGGTGGACATAAACTTATATGATTTTCTTAATAGAAAAAGATCTCAGCAGTTAAGAGCATTGGCTGCTCTTCCAGAGGTCCTGAGTTCAATTCCCGGCCACCACATGGTGGCTCACAACCATCTGTAATGAGATCTCATGCCCTCTTCTGTCATGCAGACACACATGCAAATAGAATACTCATATACATAAAATACATGAATAAATAAAATTAAAAACAGTAATTACTTCTTGAAGAATTGGGCGAGTCATGGATAATGATCTTGTTTAATCTATATACATGTGTAATGTATTATCATTGGGAGTGTCAGTAAAGAGACCATATGAAGGGAGCAGAAGGCCATAAGGGCCAATAATACTTATACAACATGGCACTGATATGGATAAATACACTGGACATCCAGGGAAGTCTGACGTGGGAATTAGGATTAAGCAATGATGTAATCTGTTATATAACCACCCTTGGCAAAGTGCCACTTTTGTTAATATTGTCTATAAATATGTCCTTGGGGTCATAGTTGAGTGTCTTCACCTTCAACTTTGTCTTTGCCAGATTTTACCTGATGTATGTCTTTGCTTCCTCAGATTTCCCCTGTATGTGTTAACCTATATGGTTATGTGTGGACTGTGTGCTAGAAATGAATGATGTCACATCTGCCTCAGTATCTTTTTAACCTCCCAGCCTCCTGTGACCCTCATTTTCTGGGTCTAGGGCTTGGACTTCTGACCTAGTACTTGGTTTTCTTATAATAGTAAGAAAAGACACATCAAAGACAGCAAAGAAAGAGTTGCCCATGTCACCCCTCACTCAACTTCAAGTAACTTGTGGAGAGACACCTCTCATCCGGGCTTGGGGAAAGGAATTAAGTCTAGACTTTATACTTGAAATCCAGTAGTAGGTCCACCACAGGGAAGCCGGTTCTTGGCAGAGCTCTACATCAAGCTGGTATCCACATTGCCACTGCATGGCCGTGTAGCCATGGGAGTGGTTCTACTACTGTTCTCTCACTCTTGCACAGCAGAGTTGAGAACAGGACTCTACCTGCTGGGAAGAAAGGCAGATGGCTAACACAGTAATTTACCTCGGAGCTCTTCTAGGTCGTCATGTCATTCAAATCTAGGTAGAAAATAAGCACAGGTATTCAGACCAGAGCTCAAAGGAATGGACTTTAGATCTGCCCTAGCATCTGGTGGACACTTAATCCTTGGTGAAACAGTCTTACACTTTGGTTTATGTCCCTTCTAGACTTGGAACATGCCAGAGGTACCTCTCCTAAGAATTGTTCACATTTCTACAGTTGTGACCCTATATGTTTGTTAGGCTGTTTAGCTTAATACTTATGACTGATGATATCTAACTTCAGAAGCATGGATAGCTCTATACACTAAATTGTAGATTGTTTAGGCCTTATCTGGCATCAAGAAATGACCTGTGCCCTAGTAAGGTGGAGTCCTACAGGTTGATACTTACAGGGGAAATCTGAAGAATAAAAGACACACATCAGAAAAAGGGCTGGCAAGCCTCAAGGCAAAACCATAGACAAAGCTACCATCTGCAGCTGCAGCATTTGCCTTTGTGCACCCATGAGGTTGTGCGGGTCTTTGCTGGTGCGGGAAAGAGATATTCAGTTCGATGTCCTTCTTGATGGTAGGAGTTTAGCTTCACTATCATTGCATCAGGCTCAGGCAGTATAGCATGGGGCAAGACTATATTCACTGCAGTTATACAATGGAAACAAGGCAAGATTTTTTACTTTATAATTTAATGTGAGGCAGATAAGCAAACAAAAAGTTGGGCAGGCCCTATAATCTCAGGCCCAGTGCCCATGGACAGATCCACAAGGATATCCCTTCTGGCAAGCAGAGAAGCACAGTCCCAACCTATTTGTTGGAATTCTATTGCAGGCAGCATCATTAGTGGCTGGTTGTGTCAGTTATCAGTCTTGTGTCATGAGTCCATGTCAGTAGTAGACTACCCGTAGCCGTGTGACGTTTAGTTCAATCCATCACTAGACTACTCAAGGATGACTAGTATAAAAGTTTGACATAGAATTGTTCTATTGATGCCCATAAGCATGGTTTAAGAGCCTAAGGCCAGTCTTTCCTCAATCATTCTTCCCAGAGCCAAGGAGAATGCAATAAAGACAAGCTGGAAACTGTGGACAAAGTGTCTGTAGCTACACTGTTTCTAGAATGTGACTTGTAGGGAGACACTAGACTAGCCTTATGTACTCTCCTAGTTCATTCTGAATGCCATGCCAGCTGAGGTTTGGAAAAAACTAGACCTCTACTGTCCAAAGAGTGACAACACAATAACAGCAAGTCTGCACATGATCCAGTGCTGAAATAGCAGGTGTGACTAACAGGTATAAAAATTGAGCAACTTCATTAAACTATGAGAAGGACAGGCAGGAAGTGAATTGTGAAGGCTGGAACAAATACCAAGACTTTCAATGTGTAGAAGTCATTGCATGCCAACAGGCACCAGACACTCACCAGAAATTGTGGCTTTACTTAATGATCAGAGTAAAGAGCTAATCTGAATAAAATCTTTAATGAGAATTTTACAGCATCGGTTTTAAGGAAACTTGCCATGCTTCAAGAAAGCAGCAAGGGATGGTTCAGTGCCCTAACGTAACATCATTTTCACAGAAAGAGATGCAAATGAAAGCTGTGCAGAAATCGTTTATCTGAAAAATACTGTGAATGAAATTAGCAGTCAGAGAAGGCATCAATGGCAGGGCAAATCTGATGGAGGAATTATTAAAACTCAAACACAAGCAAGTTGAAAATAAACAATTGAAAAGCAAAATGTAATGAACACTTGTATTATTTTTAAGGTAAGGATCACATGTTTTTCCTGAGGAAATCAATTATCTTTTCTAGGAGTGTCCCAAATTATGAAGTCTGAGTGTTGTGTGACATCATTCTCAAGGAAACATGAACAAAACATCTACTCACCCTGGCAAGAAATCAATGGCAGACCAAAGTAAGAATAGCACCAACATACATCTTGATGAACCAGAAAGTTTTATAGGAGTTATTCAAAGAAGCAGAAATGGTGCAAAGACAATTCTATGCCAGCAAGGGTGACAGCTCACAAAATTTGGAACCCTGGAGTACAATGCACAGCCTGATGGTGGCTACGCAGGTTCAACAGTGCCCCTTTCAGGAAGCTGGTCTTCACTTCTTCTAAGTAGTTAAGTTTGTCTCTGCTTGCTGCTAGGCTGATCTAAGTCTCTTCTAGGCACCTCAGCTTGGAGAGCGAGGGACTGTCCTAGCTAGTTTTATGTCGACTTGAGAGTCATTTTAAAGGAGGGTATCTCAATAGAGGAAATGCTTCCAGGAGATCCATCTGTAGGGCATTTTTCAATTAGTGATCAATGCAGGAGGGCCCAGTCTTCTGTGGGTGGTGCCATCCCTGGGCTGGTGGTCTCCGGTTCTATAAGAGAGCAGACTGACACCTCCTGTAGCTAGACAGGAACCCTTGTGGAGCAACAGAGACACCAGCACATCCACAAACTTTCAACCCAAAATTTATCCTGTCTACTAGAAATGTAGGAACGGGGATGGAGCAGAGGGTGAGGGAATGGCCAACCAATAATTAACCCAAATTGAGAGCCATCCCATGGGCAAGCACCAATCCCTGACACTGTTAATGATACTGTTATGCTTGCAGACAGGAGTTTGGCTGTCCTCTAAGAAGCTCCACCCAGCAGCTGACTCAGACAGATGCAGACATCTACAGCCAAACAGTGGAATGATTTCAGGGGCCTCTATGGAAGAATAGCAGGAAGGATTGAGGGCCCTGAAGGGGATAGGATTTCCACAGGAAGACCAACAGAGTGAACTAACCTGGTTCCGTGTGACTCTCAGAGTCTGACCAACCAACCAAAGAGCACACACAGGCTGGACCAATATGTAGCACATATGTAGCAGATATGTAACTTGACCTTCATGTGGGTCCTGAACAACTGGAATGGGTGCTATCCCAAAAGCTGTGGCCTGTTTATGGGATATTTTCCTTTAACCGGATGGCCTTGTCTGGCCTCAGTGGGAGAGGAAGTGTCTAGCCTTGCAGAGACATGAATTGCCAGGATGGGGGGATAACCAGGGAGGGTCCCCACCCACTCACCCACTCAGAGGAGAAAGGGAGAGGAGGGAGAAGTGTTGTGGGAGGAGGTGACTTGGAGGGGGCAGTGAGTGGGATGTAAAGCGAATAAGTAAAAAAAAAATTAAATAAATAGAAAAGAAAGCAGGCTGAGCAAGCTATGAGGGGCAAGCCAATAAGGAGCACACCTTCCTGGCTTCTGCATCAGGCCCTGCATTCAGGTCTGGGCTCTGTTCCTTCAGTGATAAACACTGATATGGAAACGCAAGTCAAATAAACTCTTTCTCCCCCAAGGTCACGGTGCTTCATCATAGCAATAGCAACCCTACAGGGACAAAGTAAATCTAATCAATTCCTGAAGCTATTGTCTACTTGCTGAACTCAACCAGCTACCCCACAGTACAGGATGTCTCCACTCCCTTTGGAACATTGTGTGGCTTTTATAAGCTTCTCCCAAGATAGAAGGTTTTATCTGAGATGAAATTGTTACAATTCAGTGTGCTTTCTGTGAGTGCTGATTAACTGTTTTATTTTTCAGGATAAATATATTCCATTGAATGAATGTAATATATAAATATTAGAAATTGTACTACATAGTTTTGAATACACAGGATAAGTTATTGTGCAGCAAGAATAACTTTAATGATTGCATATAATAAGGGGAGGCACAGTTATCATTAAAGACTTTTTGAAAAGGCTGCATGGAAACCTTTCCATAGAGGCATTGTAAAATATATACAAATACATAAATTAAAAAATGTAAGTGGAGTAATCCTATAACAAGGTGACAATGCCCATATGAGACAGTATAGGGAAACATGAAAAGGCTGGTGACAAGAAAATGCTACTTCTTCTGAAACTGTTGGCTAGTGTGGTCCCAAAGAGAGTCCCAAATGTTACAGATTATTTGTGCCTGACTTTCGCCCTCTCCACAATCATCCCTTTGTACTTTCCTGGTCTCTGCAGTTAGTCCAGGTTATGTGCTACCATTTGAATACTTGGTGCTAGGAACCTCAGATGAGGAAAGACCATGTGCTGTTTGTCATTGTGAGTCTGGTTTTCTTCTGTATGACAGGTCTCAGTATGGATACCACCAAAATCCAACTCTGTGAACCAATGAATTTTATTTGAGTTACTTATAGGAATATAGGTGACTGGCGACTTACGGGAGCAGAAATGACTCCAAGACAGCTGCATCACCAATGCTCACCTCAGCATGGGTGACAAAATGGGGACCTGGAGCACAGTGCACAGCCTGCAAGCAGCTCAACAGGTTGGAGGGTTTCCTTTCCACGTGACGCAGTTGCTCTAAAGCTCTTGCAGGTAGCTGGACTGGTTTAGCTTCTTCTGGGCGGCAGGTCTAGTCTAAGGGTCAACTTTGTAGCTTGATTTGTCTGAGAGGGGCTTTCAGCAGTCTTTATTGCTTACTTCAGGGAAAAAAGAACCCAGTGAATCTGGTCAGTTTCAAGACCTTCCTGAAGCTATTCTGAGTTGTTTAACTTCCTAATTAAGAAACTTCCCTCCAGGATGGAATCTTTCAACCTCTGAGGAAGCTGGTCCCTTAACAGCTACTTCATTCAATAGGAACTTGTCTAGTTTAGTCCTGAGAATGTCTGCAAAGTTCATTTTTCCTTCACAGAGGATAGTATTCCATAGTGTATATTAGCACATTTTAATTATGTATTTGCCATTTGTATTGACATTTAGGCTGTTTCCACTTCCCAGCTATTGTGAGTATAACATTGATGAGCAGGGCCTAGTATCCACGGAGTACAATGTCAAGTTCCTTAAGCATATGCTAAGGATAGATAGAGCTGGGCCATATGATAAATTTTAATGTAATTCTTAGTGTTGTAGAACATGATTCTCTTAGCTAAATGGTCACGATACTCATTGGATCGGCTGTGCTTGCTTGCAAGGGAACGATAGTCTTGTGGACTATTGATATTCTCTCATAGGATGGGGTAGGGAGGGGCTCCAGCCCTCTCCTGAGATTCCATCCACTACTATGAACTGTTTATATGTAACTTTCCTCTAAGTGCATGTGGCATCAGGGTATTGGGGTTCTACAGAGGTACTAAAGTATTTACGATAGAAAAGGTTAACTGAATTGGCTCCATCTATGCAGCTATGTTATCTTCTATACTGAGTGAAGACTGGAAACAGTGTGAGTATTCTTGGTTTCCCATGATCCTATTCACAAGCTCTTAATGCTCTGAAGCAAGCCTAACAATTCATTGGTTCCTCAAGGTGAGATTCGGCTTGTCCTTGGAACTTAATAAAGAGATAGATGTTGTTCACATATTCACATGAAAGGAATATTCACAACACTTAGTCCCAAATTAAGTGAACATTTTCCCTTCATTTTTAGATTATATTTCCCTATATAATTAAAGAACAGTGTGGGATTGTTTTAAGAGACTGGTGTTCAAAATCCCGTAGGGAAGAGAGCTGAACACCCAGGAGTGCAGACATCCTGAGACCGCAGGACAGACTGCCACTTCTGCACACCTCTGTGCACATCCCCGGTCCAAGGGGAAACTGCACAGTGCCTCTGGATACAGGAATAGAGGAACAGACAGCTGCTGGTACCTGTAGTTCTGGTCTGCGCCCAGGACCGAACTGAACTGGCCAAACAGCTCCCTGCACCCAAATCCAGTGGGGGAGAGAGCTGGACCCTCAGAAGTGTGGACACTCCTGAGAAGTCAGAGGCGACTACCCTCTACCCACATTCCTGACCCAAGAGGGAATTGCCTAGTGCCAACTGTGCCCCCAGGTGCAAGGACCTAGGAGCAATCAGGGGCAGGACCCTTTGATTCCTGCCCACACCTAGAGCTGGAAGACAGTCTCCAGGGGTGCCAACACACCTGAGAGCAGAGGTAAGACCCATTTTTCTGCTACCAAGTGACCTGCCTGGTAGATTCAAGACACACAGAAGCAGAAGTCCTCTGGGTCAGGGCACTTCCTGTTTCTGGCTCTGGCTCTGCCCAGAAGTGAACTGATACCATCCCACAGTTCCCTGCACCCAATCCTTTGGAGAAGAGAGCTGAACCCCCAGGAGTGCAAATATCCTGAGACTACAGGACAGACTGCAACTTGTACATACCTCTGCCCACATTCCTGGTCCAAGGGGAAACTGCACAGTACCTCTGGACACAGGGATATAGGAAAAGTCAGCCACTGATATCCGCAGTTCTGGTCTGTGCCCAGGACCAAACTGAACTGGCCAAACAGCTCCCTGCACCGAAATCCTGTGGGGGGAGAGAGCTGGACCCTCAGAAGTGTGGATACCCCTGAGAAGTCAGAGGAGAATACCCTCTGCCCACAGTCCAGACCTAAGAGGGAATCGCCTAGTGCCAGCTGTGCCCACTAGGTGCAAGGACCTAGGAGCAAGTAGGGGCAGGACCCTTTGATTCCTGCCGGTGCCTAGAGCTGTCTCCAGGAGCACTGCCACAGCTGAGAGCAGAGCACCTGTTCTCAGGAAAGGCTGAAAGAAACCAGGAAAACAGTTCTGCAGGAGCTGACACAGAGGCCTGCAGCAGGGCCAAGTCACTCTCAGAAACAGCAAGACAAGCAAACACCAGAGACAACCCAATGGCTAGAGGCAAGCGCAGGAACCTAAGCACCAGAAACCAAGACTACTTGGCATCATCAGAGCCCAGTTCTCCCACCAAAGAAAATACTGGATATCCAAACACACCAGAAAAGCAAGATTTAGATTTAAAATCACATTTTTTTATAATGATGGATGGCTTTAAGAAAGACATAAAGAACTCCCTTAAAGAAATGCAGGAAAACACAAGTAAAAAGTAGAAGCCCTTAGAGGAAACACAGATTACCATGCACCCATGCACTAAGACTGGTCTTCAATAACAACAATAAGGACAGAAAGCCCATATACATATACATATATATATATATATATATATATATATATGTTGAAAAATAAATGCTCTACTTAATGACAACTTGGTCAAGGAAGAAATAAAGAAAGAAATTAAAGGCTTCCTATAATTTAATGAAAATAAAGATACAACATTCCCAAATGTATAGGACACAATGAAAGCCATGCTAAGAGGAAAACTCATAGCTCTGAGTGCTTGTAAAAACAAACAGGAAAGAGCATATGTCAGCAGCTTGACAGCACACCTAAAAGCTCTAGAACAAAAGGAAATAAATAAACCCAAGAGGAGTAGAAGGCAGGAAATAATCAAACTCAGGGCCGAAAACAGCCATGTAGAAATGAAAAGGACTATACAAAGAATCAACAGAACCAGGAGCTGGTTCTTTGAAAAAATCAACAAGATAGATAAACCCTTAGCCAAACTAACCAGAGGTCACAGAGAGTGTGTCCAAATTAACAAAATCAGAAATGAAAAGGGAGACATAACAACAGAATCTGAAGAAATTTTTAAAAAAATCATCAGATCCTATTTAAAAAAAAAGCCTATATTCAACAAAACTTGAAAATCTAGAGGAAATGGACAATTTTCTAGACAGATACCAGGTACCAAAGTTAAATCAGGAACAAACAAACCATTTAAACAACCCCATAACTCCTAAGGAAATAGAAGCAGTCATTAAAGGTCTTCCAACCAAAAAGAGCCCAGGTCCAGATGGGTTCAGTGCAGAATTCTATCAGACCTTCATAGAAGACCTCATACTAATACTATCCAAACTATTCCGCAAAAATGAAACAGATGGAGCACTACCGAATTCCTTCTATGAAGCCACAATTACTCTTATACCTAAACCACACAAAGACCCAACAAAGAAAGAGAACTTCAGACCAATTTCCCTTATGAATATTGACATAAAAATACTCAACAAACTGAATCCAAGAACACATCAAAATGATCATCCACCATGATCAAGTAGGCTTCTTCCCAGGGATACAGGGATGGTTTAATATAAGAAAATCCATCAATGTAATGCACTATATAAACAAATTAAAGGATAAGAACCACATGATCATTTCATTAGATGCTGAGAAAGCATTTGACAAAATTCAACACCCCTTCATGATAAAAGTCCTGGAAAGATCAGGATTTCAAGGCCCATGTCTAAACATAGTAAAAACCATATACAGCAAACCAGTAGCAAACATCAAACTAAATGGAGAGAAACTTGAAGCAATCCCACTAAAATCAGGGACTAGACAAGGCTGCCCACTCTCTCCCTACTTATTCAATATAGTTCTTGAAGTTCTAGCCAGAGCAATCAGACAACAAAAGGAGATCAAAATGATACAAATTGGAAGGGAAGAAATCAAAATATCACTATTTGCAGATGATATGATAGTGTACTTAAGTGACCCCTAAAAGTTCCACCAGAGAACTACTTAACCTGATAAACAACTTCAGCGAAGTGTCAGAGTACAAAATTAACTCAAACAAATCAGTAGCCTTCCTCTTCTCAAAGGATAAACAGGCTGAGAAAGAAATTAGGGAAATGAGACACTTCACAATAGTCCCAAACAATATAAAATATCTTGGTGTGACTTTAACCAAGCAAGTGAAAGATCTGTATGACAAGAACTTCAAATCTCTGAAGAAAGAAATTGAGGAAGATCTCAGAAGATGGAAAGATCTTCCATGCTCATGGATTGGCAGGATTAATATAGTAAAGATGGCCATTTTGCCAAAAGCAATCTACAGATTCAATGCAATCCCCATCAAAATCCCTACTCAATTTTTTGTAGAGATAGAAAGAGCAATTTGTAAATTCATTTGGAATAAAAAAAACCCAGGATAGTGAAAACTATACTCAACAATAAAAAAACTTCTGGGGGAATCACCATCCCTGACTTCAAGCAGTATTACAGAGCAATAGTCAGAAAAACTGTATGGTATTGATACAGAGACAGGAAGATAGATCACTGGAACAGAATTGAAGACCCAGAAATGAACCCACACACCTATGGTCACTTGATCTTTGACAAAGGAGCTTAAACCGTCCAATGGAAAAAAAGATAGCATTTTCAACAAATGGTGCTGGTTCAACTGGAGGTCAGCATGTAGAAGAATGCAGATCGATCCATTCTTATCACCCTGTACAAAGCTTAAGTCCAAGTGGATCAAGGACCTCCACATCAAACCAGATACACTCAAACTAATAGAAGAAAAAGTGGGGAAGAGTCTCAAACACATGGGCACTGGGGAAAACACCAATGGCTTATGCTCTAAGATCAAGAATTGACAAATGGGATCTCATAAAACTGCAAAGCTTCTGTAAGGCAAAGGACACTGTCATTAGGACAAACGGCAACCAACAGATTGGGAAAAGATCTTTACCAATCCTACATCTGATAGAGGTCTAAATTCCAAAATATACAAAGAAGTCAAGAAGTTAGACACCAGAGAGCCAAATTACCCTATTAAAAATGGGGTTCAGATCTAAACAAAGAATTCACAGCTGAGGAATGCCGAATGGCTGAGAAACACCTAAAGAAATGTTCAACATCCTTAGTCATAAGGGAAATGCAAATCAAAACAACCCTGAGATTCCACCTCACACCAGTCAGAATGGCTAAGATCAAAAACTCAGGTGACAGCAGATGCTGGCGAGGATGCAGAGAAAGAGGAGCACTCCTCCACTGTTGGTGGGATTGCAGATTGGTACAACCACTCTGGAAATCAGTCTGGAGGTTCCTCAGAAAATTGGACACCCCACTACCTGAGGACCCAGCTCTACCTCTCCTGGGCATACACCCAAAAGATGCTCCAACATATAACAGAGACACACTCTCCACTGTGTTCATAGCAGCCTTATTTATAATAGCCAGAAGCTGGAAAGAACCCAGATGCCCTTCAACAGAGGAATGGATTCAAAAAATGTGGTACATCTACACAATGGAGTACTACTCAGCTATCAAAAACAATGACTTCATAAAATTCATAGGCAAATGGAATGAACTAGAAAATATCCTAAGTGAGGTAACCCAATCACAGAAAATCACACTTGGTAAGCACTCATTGATAAGTGGATATTAGCCAAAAAGCTCGAATTACCCAAGATGCAATCCACAGACCACAGGAAGCTCAAGAAGGATTACCAAAATGTGGATGCTCTCACTCCTCCTTAAAAGGGGAAAAATATCCATAAGAGTGGATATGGAAGCAAAGTTTAGAGCAGCAACTGAAGGAATAGCCATTCAGGGCCTGCCCCACATGTGGCCCATATATATACAGCCACCAAAACTAGATAAGATTGATGAAGCTAAAAAAAAAAAAAATGCATGCAGAAAAGGACCGGATATAGATCTCTCCTGAAATTGGACATCCAGATCATATCCAATACAGAAGTCAATGCTAGCAGCAGACCACTGAATTGAGAACAGGACCCCCTTGGGGGTAATTAGACAAATTATTGAAAGAGTTGAAGGAGCTTGCGACCTCATAAAAACAACAATGCCAAGCAACCAGAGCTTCCAGGGACTAAACCACTACCTAAAGACTATACATGGACTGACCCAGGGCTACAACTGCATATGTATCTTGCTACTAGAACACATGGAGTAAAAAAAATATTTCTACCCTGTTACTAGAATTATGGAGCCAGACATGCTACTCGAGCTCGGGTTCTGGAAACTGAACCTTGTGAGTGAAAATAAGAAGGGACTGTTGCTAAAGTCCTCTAAGAGGCTTTTTGCTCTTTCTTCACTACAGTACTTAAAACTGTCCAATGTAAGAGCATGTTTTCCTTTCGCTTAATCAGTCCAATCCCTTTCAAAGATTGTTAGTATTTTAATCCCCACACCCACCAAGGTTATTAGCAGGGAGAGACAGCAGGGAAAACACCATTGGCTTTTAAAAATAACCAACATCTATAGGAAATAAAAAAAAATCTCTCTCCCAAGCCTACAAAACCTTATACTCTTTCCCTTCAGTCCACCCCACATCCTATGACTTTCTGGTTGTTCACTGGCTATACTCCTAGTTCCCAGACAGAAACTTCCTTCGTTTGTATCTAAGGATTACATGGATCTTTCTCTGTTCCTTCTGCCAGAAAGGTCATGCTCAAGGAATTAGAAAAGTGGTGCGATGTAATGGTACATTTTCTAGAAAGATCTATTGCTTTTGAAGAAACTGAACTTTTGCCAGACCTTGTAAGCAAGTTAATGATATACCTTGAGGTCACTTAAGATTATGTTGTTAACTGCAATCCTACTGCGAACTCAGCCTGTTTAAGTTTAAACTGCCTGTAAGGAAACAATGTGGTAAATCTTACTATGCAGTGGATTTAAAAACTAACCTATACCAATGCACAGGTTTAATCTTAAATTGTGTACTATTTCATGCCTCTTACCTAGAATAGTGTATGTGTGGATATGCATACATTGTGGTAATCATTTTTCTGAAAGTAGCAAACAGGTTGAAGGTAATCTTTTAAGAAAAAACAAGTATTACACAAATATTACAAGCAACACGTGGATATAGGCTGAGCTTATCTTGGATCAGTTGAGACCAGTAAAGAAATACTTTACCTGTTCATAAAAATCTGTTAGGGATTTCCAGTTGTTTGTTTTTTCCTTGCCCAAGGCCAGGCCATAAACAACCTGTGACAGCAAAGGTGAGGCTTATACATTTAGGTTTTTCCTGGGTTTTGCTTCAGGACCTTCTGAGTAGGATGCAGGAATGTGAATTTATTTGGCAGTTCCCAGATTCTCTCTGAGTGCCTGTTTATTAGGAATGCTGGGTGGGCCTGAATAAAAGTTTCTGTGGAAAGGAATTCTTCATTTTTTTTCTCCATACCTTACTGCCTATAATGTTTAATACATACAGAGTAAAGCCCTTTGTTAGAAACAGGCAGCAGGGGTAGATCAGATACATATAACAGACAAGCAACACAGAGAGGCCATGGACCACAGGCAAGACATAGGAAGGAAAAGAAGTGGAGAATTTACATTGGTGCTCACTCTCAGTCAAACTACTCCAACTGGAGGTCCCTTTTTTCATTCTTTAATATGATATTGGAACACTCTGTTGCCCCTCTGCCTGTGGTGGAGAACTAATGAACTACACATTGTTTAATGTGTAGTTGACACAGGCCAGAAAAACATTGCTATTCCTGGACATTTCTAAACCCCAATTTCTCCTCCTTTTCCTAAACACTAGATTCCCAGCCCACTTGAGTATTCTGCCCTCAAATGACTTTAATTTCTACCTCTTATCTGCCTTCTACTTGGACGACAGTAAGTCTCACAAAGGATTCTCATTTCCTTTAATGAAAGCTTTCCTTATAGCTGTTACCCTCACCTGACTCGATATATCAACATGGTCGTTAACAGAGCTGCTTAAAGCAGAGTAAGGTATATGTAAAGTCAGATTTATTCTGTGCCATATTCACACTGCCTTAGAAAATGTGATGGCCGGTCATTTATAGGGAATGTGGGCACAGTAGAGGAGAGAACTCATTTCAAAGTGGCTGTTAGCATGCAAAGGAGATGGACTAAAAAGCAGGTATTTAAATCTTGCCTGCTCTGAACAAGACTTTTCATGAGAAATTGGCAAGTCCTTATGCTCAAATCAGAGTTGCAAGGGCAGGTCAGGGTGAGTACTGAAATCTAGCAATGAAAGATAATTAAATGTAGAGCGTTTAAGCTACTATGCATGTGGAAATTTGATATATTAGCAATAGAAAATTAATGAGAAACAATTGGTTAAACAGTGCAAAGCCTAAGGGTTGGAAGTACAATTAGCAATGTGTCCTTGACATGTAATCAAATTGTCTTCTAAATATTTATGTTTATATCCATAAACTAGTGCTGCATTTATCCTGGGCCAGAGAAAGGTCTTTTTTTAGAGTGGAGGATGATATATGCAGAGACTCATACCTGGTTGATGTGTTGAAAGCAAGTGACTGTTGAGCTCTCGACCCTAAGCAGGACATCAGTATTGCCATCTCTAAACCTGAGGAACAGCAATGAAAGAAAAAGTGGACAGATTCGGAGAGCAGGAACATGGAGAGGAGTGCTTTGAAACACTGTCTTCTGCACGTGGCATGGCTGTTCCAGTCAGGACATAAACCTGGCATAAAACCTGCACAGACAGAGAAGAAATGAAGTTTGAAGGCAGACTAGTTAGGCACAATGGGATCAGGGGTGGGGAGTGCGATAAGAGAGGGTAACAAAGGTGGATATTATCACGGTATATTATATACATATATGTAATTAATATTAATGAAAGGAATACATCCCTTCAACCCCATAGGTGACGAAATAGCTATGTAACTTTGAATAGTGCATCATGGACAACTGTCCACTCCATCCATTGTCACCTGAATGGAGGAAATGGGAATGCACTCATAACATATGAGAATTGTGGGAAAAATCACAGTGGCACACTTATTCCACTAATGAGAATATATATTCCAAATCCAAACAAAATTACAGCCCCATATGTGAAAGAATGTGATGTCCTAGATATCTATGTAATCCATGCCAATGACAGAAACATCTGTGACAGATGGCAGTTTTTAATAATGTAATTGGACCATAAAATTGCATGTGACACTGTGAGAGAGATAATTGTGGGCAAGGATGGCTTTAGGGCATGTGTCTACCACAGTGAAATCCCAAAATGTGTAGATTATGATGATAATGATAAAAAGGCCTTGGTAAGGGAAAGCACCTTAGTCTAAACATGGTTTTGTAATAAAAATACTTTGAGTTATTAATAAACAATATACATTCATTTCTTTTTTTTTTTCCGGAGCTGGGGACCAAACCCAGGGCCTTGCGCTTTCTAGGCAAGGGCTCTACCACTGAGCTAAATCCCCAACCCCCCATACATTCATTTCTTAATGTTTTAGAGGTTGGGAAGTTGAAGACAAAAGCATCAACGATGGAGAAAAGGGAAGGGAGAAATATAATTAAATTGCAATTTTCAAAGATTCGGTGTCTGGTAAGGGCTCATTTGTCATAAATAGAACGTCTTGTTGCATCTGGATGTGGTAGGAGAAAGAAACGGCTCCTTTGCACCTCTTTTGTAAGGCATAATCTCATCCATGGGGGTATACACAATTACACCATAGACTCAAGATAGAACAAATATCTTTCTTTAACGAAAAGGAAATTTTTTAGAAGAAAATGTACATTTTTATGGGTGAGAGGGTGGAGCGGAACTGGTAAAATTATGAATAGATAATGGCTTTCAAGCCCCCGCCATTTTATGGTTTGCTCTATGTTTGTTCTTCCAATTCATTTGACATCAGAATTCAGAGATTGAACTAGTCTGGGAAGTCTGAGCCTCTTATAGCACATTTCAGGGTCCTTAGGAGGGGCAACCTGGAAAACCAGACTCAATTGAAACTTGGCTGTCCCTTACCAAGTGAATTTTCCACATTAACTATACAATGGGGTACCTGAACTTTTAAGAAGGGAACTAGCTCTCCCATAGTGTCAAATGAGAAGCTGCCAGGCTTTCTTAACACATGCACTTAGAGACTACTCAACATTATCTCCACTATACAGTACGATCACAGAGCCAGGCCCATAAGTCACTTTGGAAAGTGGCTGCATAAGGTATACATGAGCGAGCATCACTCATGGGAGGCCAGCACTGGGAGCTAACACAGAGAGGGGAGTGAGAAGAGAAGCCTGGTATGCAAAAGATGTCTTCACTTATATTTTCACTGAATTTGTGGTGCATCAAAGATTTCCAAACCCCCCTTCCCCCAAAAAAAAAAAAAAAAAAGGCAAAAAGAAAGAAGGGTTTGATCACTTTTTTTTCCTTGGGGGGGGGGGAGTCAAGGGACACTGACTAAATAGTGGCCTAAAAAGAAATAAAAAATTAACTGGATGGAAGTTGTCACTGTGTGTCAATTGTTTCTGAGATTTAATGGAGGTTGCCTTTGCTGACAGCAGCGGTAACACAGGACTTCACAGGGGTCATCTGTGGAGTAAGTATGACAAAACTACCAGAAATACAGATAAATGTATGAAGTGAGTGGGGAGAAGGACAAAGGAGGGAGGAAGAATAGATGATGAGGAGGGTAAGTAGGTAAATAGGTACATTGCTAGATAGATGATAAATAGACAGATGAATGTATTAAAATATGTGCATCCTGTCAGGGCCTATGTTCTTCCTTCTTTTCTCCCAAAGCAGTTAATGGTAACTGATTCACACTAAGTGTTAATGTATGCATATATGTTAATATCTGAGAAGACATGAATGCTGTTAAAAATAACTCAGTAAAATTAGCTATGCTATAGAATTCTATACCGTGAAGGAGTTAAACAGAATGTGCTAGTTCTATTTTTAAATGTTCTCTTATAGTTTCTTTTCATTTTAAAAGTTATACATATGTGCATGCATATAAACAGTGTGTGTGTGTGTGTGTGTGTGTGTGTGTGTGTGTGTGTGTTTGCATGTGCATCCTTGTGTGGGAGGATGGGAAGATGAGAAGAGAGCATCGGACCACCTGGATCTGGGGATCTAGGCAGTTGGACGCTGCCATGTGATGCTGGGAACCAAACTCTGGAGGAGGAGCAAGCGCTCTTAATCACTGAGCTCCAAGTTCTCTTTTAATCTGATAACCACCAAGCCAACATGTACTGTTGATTAAAAGGAAAAAAAAATACTATCAGTGTGATTTTGGAAACAAAAATCTCTCTTTTGTCCTTGAAGTCTGTTAATATTCAAAACAGTAGCTTCTTGTCTATTATTTATGCTGAGAATGTTTTCTTCCAGTTTGTCCTCAAACTTTAAATTTTTATTTGTACTTATATCATGTGTACTGGTGTTTTGCCTATGTGTATATCTAGGTACCACATGTGTGTCTAGCCCCACAAAGGCCAGAAGAGGGTATCGACTCCCTGGGAACTGGAGTTTGAACCATTTGTAAGCCATCATGTAGATGCTTTTGGGAAATGTCCTCTGGGAAAGGAGCCAGTGCATTTATCCTTTAGCTGACAGGTCATTACATGTTTTTTAAAAAAATTTTCTTATTCTGTTCTCCTTTTTTTAACATCATGAAGAAATTATGTTTTGACCAGAATTATGTAGTCACATTTCTCAATCATTTATTTTCGTTTCCACTGCACTTGCTTCTTGACTTACAGGATCAGAACCTTTACTGTATCCGGTTAGAGGAAACTCAACTAGCTTTTGTAACAATTTTGTTATAATTCGATTCCTGATCTAATTAACATTGTTGTAAGGTATACAAAGTCTCTGTTTCTTTCACAAATATCTGTCATTGTCCAACCACTGTTTTTCTTAAAGACTTGCTTATTTTTACTTATATCTTCATTTATTATGTAGCTCAGTCTTGAATTTATGATCCTCTTTCCACAGCCTAATGTAATATACCTCAGCACAGGCCATCAACCCCAACATAAAAGGTTATCTTTGTTCCAGTGGAATAAATTAACACTGTTATCATGCATTTAGATTTCTTTCTATGTATGTGTTCTACTCTACTCCTATTGGTAGTTTTAAGCCATATTATAGTATTCTATAATATAGTATAGTATAGATCACAGAGGCTCTGTAATCTGCATTTAAATCTGCTAGGACCTTGATGCTTTTCTTATTTTCATGTTTCCAGGGAGATTCTAAAATGTTTATTTTAACATATAAAGTTAGTATTTGTCTATTTCCACCAATTTAAATATTGATTCAAAACTATAGAAGTGAGTGCGTATTTTTATTGGGATTGTTTTAATCTTTAAAATTCTATATGGGGAGGTTTGACATTTTGAAGATATTGAACATTCTTATCTAAAATTAGGAGAATCTTCCAATTTGCCTAAATATCCATTTGTGGAGGGGAAAAAAAGGCTTAGTGGATAAAGATGTTTGAATCTGAGTTTAATCCCTAGGCCTACATGGTGTAAAGAGAGCGCTGACCCTCAAAAGTTGTGCTCTGAATTCCATATATTGTCTGCCATGGCATGAACATGTGTGTATGTGTGTACGTGTGCTCATAATAAATAACATTGTGCTAAATATGTGCTTGTGTCTTTTATGACGGGTTTAAATATTCCCCCACATATATTTTAAAGTGTGTTCCTACTTTTCTAGGCTGATTAGCTTCACTTTTCAATATTTGATTTTTAGATAAATCTCACTGTGTAGCCAGGCTCATCTGGCACTCACTATGTTTCCATGTTGGACTCTAACTAACGGCAAACTCCACATTGCAGCCTCTCAAGTGCTAAGATTAGAGGGGTGAGCTGTAATGCCCAGTTCATTTGTTCACTTTTATTGTGATTTGAACAGCAGTAGAGATTAAACTCGGGGCCTTGTTCACACCAGGCAAGTGCTCTGTCAAGTCACGTACCCATGTGTGCAATCTTTTAATTGCGGGCACAACTTTGTAAAGCAGATCTGTATCTCTTTTAGTGCTCTCGGAAATTTTACTGTTGCCATCATTTAGTTCTGTAATTGGTCAACCACCTTTCTGTAGATTAATCTGATTTTTATGTTGGTTTTATTGCCTGTTCTTATAGGATTGTTTTTTTATTTGAATTACTATCAATTACATATGACCATTCAGGCACATAATCATATCTTCTCCAACTAGAGATGACATTCTTCTCACCTTCCAACTTTTATGCAATTAATGAATTTCGATTGCTTCATTGCACTCCCTACCAATTCTAGTAAAATGTTGAATACTGGGAAGCATAGTTTCTTAGTTAGGGATTTACTGCTGTGAACAGACACCATGACCAAGGCAACTCTTACAAAGGACAACATTTAACTAGGGCTGGCTTACAGGTTCAGAGGTTCAGTCCATTATCATCAAAGGCGGAGCATGGCAGCATCTAGGCAGGCATGGTGCAGGAGGAGCTGAGAGTTCAACACTTTCATTTTCAGGTTGCTAGCAGAATACTGGCTTCCTGCCAGCTAGGATGAGGGTCTTTTTTTTTTTCAGAGCTGGGGACCGAACCCAGGGCCTTGCACTTGTTAGGCAAGCGCTCTACCACTGAGCTAAATCCCCAACCCCAAGGATGAGGGTCTTAAAGCCCACACCCACAGTGACACACCTACCCACTTAGGCCCAGCGTATACAAATCACACATAAACAACCTTAATTAGCTCCTGATCTTACTGGGAATGCTTCTAGGTGTGTGTGTGTGTGTGTGTGTGTGTGTGTGTGTGTGTGTGTGTGTGTGTGTTTGAGAGACAGAGAGACAGACAGAGACAGACAGAGAAACAGAGAGAGAGAGAGAGAGAGAGAGAGAGAGACAGAGACAGAAACAGAGACAGAGATAAGTGAGAGAGATAGCTCAGTTGGGACCTGGGTTAGGACCCTTAGCACCATAAAAAGTCAGGTTCAGAAGTGTGTACTTACAGTTCCAGCACTGAATAAGCACAAACAGGAGAGTCTCTATAGAATGCTGGACAGCTGGGCCAGTCAAATCACTGAGCTCCACCTTTAAGGAGATATCCTTTCTCAAAAAAGTTAGAGAGTAACTGAAGAAGACACTTTGAATAAATCTGTAG
Organism: Rattus rattus; assembly: GCF_011064425.1. NCBI lineage: Eukaryota > Metazoa > Chordata > Mammalia > Rodentia > Muridae > Rattus > Rattus rattus. Next base: position 16,549,359 of record NC_046172.1, read on the forward strand.
CCTCCAGATGTTTGTACATGCTGAAATACCCTTCTTACATGTGATATTTAATTCATTTAGCCATATATTGCTAAGGATTTTGCATGAACATTCATTCTTCAAAGTTATTGCTTTGTAATTTTTCTCATGATTCCAGAGATGTGTTAGTTTTCTTCTAGGCTTTCATATTTGTTTTGTTGCTTTCTGTTGCATTTGCTTGTTAGCCCTTCTAATGTGCCTTTTTCCCTATTAATGGTTTCCTTTTCTTGTGTCCTCCCTTTCCTTTAGGTAGAATTTGCAACAAAGTTTTAGATACTAGCCTATTCTGGCTCCAAAGTCACAATCTTTCCGCTTCAATTTCCTGAGTGATGTTACAATTGTGTGCTACCATATTTAGCCAGAAGTGTCCCCACCACTCCTTGTTTTGTATTTTTATTATTATTTTAATTTTATTTATTTTACACCCCAACTGCAGTTTCCCCTTGTCTCCCAGTCCCTCACTGCCCCCTACCCATTCCTCCATTTTTCTTCAGAATAGGGATATCAACTAGTCATTGCATATCAAGTTGCAGTAAGACAGGGCCCACGTCCTCTTGTATTTAAGGCTAGACAAGGCAAGCCAGTAGGAGAAAAGGATCCCAAAGTCAGGTTCAATGATATCTCTTGCTCCAACTGTTATGTGTCCCATGGAAAGATCATGTTACACAACGTAACATATGTACAGAGGTTCTAGGTCACTTCATGCAGGATCCCTGGTTGGTGGATCTGTCTCTGTGAGCCTCTATTGGTTCAGGGTAGTTGATTCTGTGGGTTTTCTTGTGGTGTCCTTGACCACTCTGGCTTCTACAATCCTCCCTCCCTCTCTTTTACAGGATTTTCCCAGCTCTGCCCAATGTTTGGCTGCGGCTCTCTGCATCTGTTTCCATCAGTTGCTGAGTGAAGCCTCTCAAATAACAGTTATGCTAGGCACTGATCTATACAGAATATCATTAGAGATCATTTCAGTGACTTTTTGCTACTCATGTTTGGTTCTATCCATTAGGTCCCTGGGCTGCCAGCCTCTGGCTTCTGGCCCTCAGGGCCCTTTTCATGGCATGGGTCTCAAACTGGAGTATCATTGGTTGGCTACTCCCACAATTTCTACACTTACCCCAACACATCTTGTAGACAGGACAAACTGTAGGTAGGTTTGGTAGCTGGGTTGGTGTCTCAATCTCTCCATTGGACATCTTACCTGGTTATGGGAGATGGCTGGTTCAGACTCCATATCCCCTTCACTGGGGTCTTTGGGTCTAGCGTCACCCTCATTGATACCTAGGAGTTTCCATTGCCCTAGTTTCTAGCTCATCTCAGAGATGCCTCCACCAATCCAGATGTCTCTCTCCCTCCATCCTCCTCACACCTGATCCTTCCCGTTCCTATTCCCATTTCTAACCCCATCCAGTCCCCTCTCGCCATCCACCTTCGATGTCTATTCTGTTTCTCCTTCTCAATGAGATTCACATGTATATGTGCCACTCCTCCCTCACCAACTCTCCCCCTCCTTGTTACTTAGCTTCTTTGGGTCTGTGGATTGTATCTTGGTTATCTTTACTTTATGGCTAATATCTACTTATAAGTGAGTACCTACCATATTTGTCTTTCTGGGTCAGGGTTACCTCACTCGGGATGATGCTTTCTAGTTCCATCCATTTGCCTGCAAATTTCATGATGTCATTGTAACACTGAGTAACACTCCATTTGTGTAAGTATACCACATTTTCAGTATCCATTCTTCGGTTGAGGGACAACTAGGTTGTTCCAAGTTTCTGGCTATTATAAATAAGACTGCTATGAACATAGTGGAGTATGTGTCCTTGTTATATGTTGGAGCATCTTTTGGGTATATTCCTAAAAGTGGTATGGCTGGGTCTTGAGATAGGCCAATTATCAACTTTTTGAGAAATTACCTTATTGATTTCCAGAGTGGTTGTACCAGTCTGCAATTCAACCAAAAATGGAGGAGTGTTCCTCATTCTCCACATCCTCGCCAGCATTTGCTGTCACCTGAGTTTTTGATCTTAGCCATTCTGACTGGTGCAAGGTGGAATCTCGGGGTTGTTTTGATTGGCATTTCCCTGATGACTAATGGCGTTAAACATTTCTTTAGGTGCTTCTTGGCCATTCGAGATTGCTCTGTTGAGGATTATCTGTTTAGCTCAGTGCTCCCCTTTCCCCCCCACCCCTCAGTGCCCCATTTTAAATTGGATTATTTGTTTTGTTGGTGTCTAACTTCTTGAGTTCTTTATACATTTTGGATATTAGCCCTCTGTCAGATGTAGGGTTGGTGAATATACTTTTCCATTCAGTAGGCTCCCTCTTTGTCCTATTGACCGAGTACCTTGCCTTATAGAAGCTTTTCAGTTTCACGAGGTCCCATTTATTAATTGTTGATCTTAGAGCCTGAGTCATTGGTGTTCTCTTCAGGAAGTCATCTCATGTGCCAACTCATTTGTCTTCAACTTCAAAGACAAACAATACACATTTCCCTGGCCATTCATGGGAAATCTCAGCTATTAAACACCGAATGGACTGTTGGTCAAACACTTAACAATAAAATATGAGCCGGTTGCTAATTAGTCAGTTATTTTAATGGTTTTTGTTATGGGGGTTTTATTGATCTATGTCAATCCATTGTGAAGTGACAGTCACTTATTTTAAATTTGCTAAGAGGTCAGATGACACTTTTATATGAAGAAGCAGTGATTATCAGCACCTTCTATCTAAATAAGTGTTATAAAATGTGTCTCAGTCCATGGGGGCCCTATTTGAACACCTACGTTAACTATTTTAGCAAGAAGATTTGTGAGATCCCATATTTTTATACCAAATTATTAATGCCAACAACTTGATATCATGTCTCTTGCTACTGTACACGGTCACAGTATTCATGTGCATTACAGCATATTTCAGGCAATGTGTGATATCTAAATAAAAGGGTGACATGAAAATTAAACTACATGGGTAAATAAGTAAGGCTGTGATAATAATGCTATCTGTTTTTTCTAATTGTTTAGAAACTTTCCTAAAGATATAGTGTGTACTTGGCTTAAATTTAGAGGGATTTTCATGTAACTTGAGCCACCATAATAATTAAGATATGCATACTTGTCAGTTTGTGCAAATCAACAGTTATTAGATGTTAAATGTATGCAGAATCTATGTCACAGGGACACAGAAATCAACAGAGCCCACTTATCTTTTTGTTATATTTAATGCATATTGATTTTCTAATATTTTTGAACTTGTTAATATTTTTTTAAATCTTTCTATACCACATTTTCGTTTCCTTCTAGCTCCTTCCCTTTGTTAACCCTTTCCTCTTTCCCCCATCATCTCTTTTTTTAAGGGCACTCCTTTCAACCCTGTTCATATTTCAAAATTGCTTCCTCTAGAAAACGTCACATTAACATAGCTATGGTCAGCCTTTGATAATGGTTGTTCTATAGTTATAGAGTTTAAGAGACCTACACATAATGTAGATTTGATTTTACCCCTCTTTCTTTATGACTTTAGAATGTATATCACAGGCATATGACATAAGACAGTGGTGTCAGCAAAAGCATTTGGAATGGTTCTAGTAAGCTACTTGCTCTTATAAGTGTGAATCATGGCTTGCTATGTAACCATGTCCCCGCCCCCTTAACAACTGCTGTTTCACTTTCATGAACCACCATACAAATAGGTTGATATATCACAGGATAGAAAGATTTCCTCAGAGCAACCTACATAGTGTTTATGGGGAGCCAATGGCTAGCTGACATGCACAAGTCATCTGTCATAGAACTAAAGTCATTCAGAATTTAGGCTAGAATCCAGACACATGATTCATTTTAAGAAACAAATGTGTCTGGGCCAGACAATTAATAGAGAGCCATTTTAAGGAGGATGCCATCAGGTAGAATCCTAACTCAGCAAGTCAAAATAATGGAAGAAGTTTCTTCAGGGATGGTGTTTATAGACACTCCTTGCTGAATTAGTTTTTGTATTCTCTTGCAGAAGGAGATCCCTCCGATTTTTTAATGGGGCTACATTTTCAATGAAGAGGAAATATCATTATTACAAAAGTATAAAAGGCTGAGTATGCATGTGAGGTGTCGAGTAAATAACTGTAATTCTTAAGCAGGTTTGAAAATGGCTTGAGAGTGTGGAGAAAAAAACTAGTCTTTAGGAGACAAGATAAAACTTACTGCATATAGTCTGATTTCCTCTGTCTTTACATCTTTTCTGTTGCTAATAATAAAATAATAAAAATTTTAAAACTTATGAAAGAAGTAAATTGAATTTTTACTGATACTTCTGGGTCAAGGTGGAAGGGACCAAATCTGTTTATAACTGTCTTGCTGCTTGCAGTGTCCCAAGGATGGATAGAATCACATGACAAAAGACACTAAACATACATGTATATGTGTCTTAGTAATGCCCATATTATTATATTTTAAATTTATTTTTATTCCTATATGAATCCACTTTAGTTTGATTAGATATGGGTAAGTTCACCTCTTCTCCTTCCTGGGTCCCCCTATCTCATATACCTTCCAATTTATCTCTCAACTTTAGACACACACACACACACACACACACACACACACACACACACACACACACACACCCTACTGAGTCCAGTCCCTCGTCTACATATGAGGCTGTCTGGTGTAGCAGGATTATCCTATAGGGGGCCCACCTCTGAGTTACTTTCTCTTTTCTGGAAGCCAGTGATGGTTTGTAGCTTATTAACTATAAGTAAAACCTTATAAAACATCTCTTCCTTAAGAATGGAATATTCCTTAAGGTGGAATATTAACTGATAATATAGATTAATCTTCTACAGCTGTTGTGTAAGCAACTGTAGTTGTTGAGAGTTCCTGAGTGCTACTGCCTTTAATGTCCAGAAGACAGGACCAGCCACTCCTTCCTGTTGGCACCTGTGTTGGGAACAGAGCCTCAGCTCTGGATCCCAACCCATTCAGCCCACACCCCAGTTGCAGCGAGACTCTCCAAGTATTCTGAGACATCCAGTATCACAGGTGAGACCCCAACTCCACCCCAATACCCAGCTTAACTGGGTCCACCAGAACCTGGGACACAGATGCCCTGCCCACCAGAAACCTGTGCTCTAACCAGTTTGCACCTGTACCTGGAGCAGAGCCTCTGCTCTGCTCTGGATCCCAACCTACTCAGCCAACACCCCAGTAGCATAGTTCTGGCTCTCCAGGATCACTGGACCACAGGTTCACAGGTATGACAGGCTCCAGTCAGAGACAGCAAGACCAACTAACATCAGAGATAACCAGATGGTAGAGGCAAGCACAGGAACCTAAGCAACAGAAACCAAGACTACTTTGCATCAACAGAGCCCAGTTCTCCTACCATAGCAAGTCCTGGATATCCCAACACACCAGAAAAGCAAGATTTGGACTCAAAAATCACATCTCATGATGATCATAGAGGACATCAAGAAGGACATAAATAACCCCCTTAAAGAAATATAGGACAACACAGGTAAACAGATAGAAGCATAAAACATAAAGAGGAAACATAAAAAAAAAATCCATTAAAGAATTACAGGAAAACACAATCAAACAGGTGAAGGAATTGAACAAAACTGTCCAGGTTCTAAAAGTGGAAATAGAAACAATAAAGAAAACACAAAGGGAGACAACCCTGGAGATAGAAAAGCTAGAAAAGAGATCAGGAGTCATAGATGCAAGCATAACCAACATAATACAAGAGAGAGAGAGAGAGAGAGAGAGAGAGAGAGAGAGAGAGAGAGAGAGAGAGAGAGAGGGTGTAGAAGATACCATGGAAAATATTGACACAACAGTCAAAGAAAATGCAAAATGCAAAAAGCTCCTAACCCAAAACATCCAAGAAATCCAGGACACAACGAGAAGATCAAACTTAAGGATAATAGGTATAGAAGAGAGCAAAGACTCCCAACTTAAAGGGCCACTGAATAGCCTCAACCAAATTATAGAAGAAAACTTCCCTAACTTAAAGAAAGAGATGCCCATAAACATACAAGAAGCATACATAACTCCAAATAGATTGGACCAGAAAAGAAACTCCTCCCATCACATAATAGTTTAAACACCAAATGCACAAAACAAAGAAAGAATATTAAAAGCAGTAAGGGAAAAGGTCAAGTAACATATAACGGCAGACCTATCATAATTACACCAGACTTCCCAACAGAGAATCTAAAAGCCAGAAAATCCTGGACAGATGTCATATCTGTTTCATCTACAGACTAATACTATCCAAAAAAGGACAAATTATGCAGAATAGTTGACTGATAAACTCTGCCAAGACAGGGTGATCAGCCCTTCAAAATCTGCATTTCAAGAGTCTGTCAGTTGATTTTGGGCCAGAAGGCTGAAGACTTGTGCTCACATGTTGCTAACAGGGGACTGTGCTAGTGGAGATTTGTCTCTACAACCTCTCAGTTCTAGAAGCTGTGTTAGGCTTCCTATGTGTATAGATATTTGGTCATTCTCAGATTTCTGATGGGGTTGAAGACTGATTATAGTCTCATAGCCTATCAGGCTGTTTAACTCTGAATATACATGTTTTATTGGATAGTTATCAGATAGTATGCAAGCTAGCCAAGCTATAATATGGATTTTAAGCCTTTCTTAAGCTGGAATAGATAACTGAATGTTCTGTTTAATGGATATAATGATGGACTGGGTGTTGAGTATATCATATGCTTGATAAATTCAAGAATGGTAATAATTGTACTCAATTTATATATAAGTGAAAAGGCTTTTTAACTGGACAAAAAGGGGGAAATGTTGGGTTTGCCCTGGAGTTATCTGTATTTTGGTGCTAATTCCACTGCCCCAAGGACAGCTGCCTACTCAGGGATCAGGTGACTTCACCAGAACCTTCTCCCCATTGAATTTGTAAAGTACAGGTGAGGAGCAGGTACAGGATAGATGAAAGCCTGTCATTGGAGAAGAAGGAAGGATGGGTGGGAGAGAAGTTTGAAGGATGAGGAGGAGACTGGGACAGAGAGGAGAGGAGAGAGAAAGAGAGAAGCCGTGGCCAGATAATGGAGGCTGACGTAAAGATTCTGCTCTGTGTATTTACAGGTTGTTATTAATGTTCTCAGGGGATGGATGGTACCGGGCTTTGTATGTTTAAGTGGACAATTATATCTTATCAATTGGGTCAAAAAAAAGGTCTCCCAACCAAAAACAAACAAACAAAAAAACCCAGGATCACGTGGTTTTAGTGCAGAATTCTGTCAGACCTTCAAAGACCTGATATCAATACTTCCCAAACTATTCCACAAAATAGAAACAGAAGGAACACTACACAATTCTTTCTATGAAACCATAGTTACACTGATAACTAAACCACAAAATGCCCCAACCGAGAAAGAGAACTTCAGACCAATTTCCCTTATGAATATTGATGCAAAATGTTCAATAATATTCTTGCAAACCAAACCCAAGAACACGCTAAAACGATCATTCATCATGATCAAGTAGGCTTCATCCCAGGGAAGCAGGAATGGTTCAATATACAAAACCACATCAATGTAATCTACTATATAAACAAACTCAAAGAAAAAAACACATAATTATCTCATTAGATGCTGAGAAAGCCTTTGACAAAATTTAACACCCCTTCATGTTAAAAGTATTGGAGAGATCAGGAACTCAATGTTCATACCTAAATATAATAAAAGCAATATACAGCAAACCAATAGCCAACCCTAAACTAAATGGAGAGAAACTTGAGGCAATTCCAGTAAAATCAAGGACAAAACAAGGCTGCACACTGTCTCGCTACATATTCAATATAGTACTGGAAGTCCTAGCTGCAGCAATTACACAAAGATATCAAAGGGATACAAATTGGGAAGGAGGAAGTCAAGTTATGATATTTGCAGATGATATGATAGTATTCATAAGCAATCCCCAAAAATCCTACAGCTGACAAACAACTTCAGCAAAGTGGCTGGATAGAAAATTTGCTCGAACAAAGCATTAGTCTTCCTCTACTCAAGGGATAAATGGACTGAGAAAGAAATTAGGGAAACAATGGTCACAAATAATATAAATTATCTTGACTCTAACCAAGCAAGTGAAATATCAAGAACTTCAAGACTCTGAAGAAAGAAACTGAAGTAGGTCTGAGAAGATGAAAGGATCTCCCATGCTCATGGATTGGCAGGAGTAATATAGTAAAAATGGCCATCTTAACAAAAGCAATCTACAGATTCAATGCAATACCCATCAAAATAGCAATCCATTTCTTCAAAGAGTTAAGACAGAACAATTTGCAAATTCATCTGGAATAACAAAAAACCCAGGATACCTAAAACTATCCTCAACAATAAAAGGACTTCTGGGGGAATCACTATCCCTGAACTCAAGCAGTATTACAGAGCAATAGTGATAAAAACTGTATGGTATTCGTACAGAGACAGACAGATAGACCAGTGGAATAGAATTGAAGACCCAGAAATGAACCCACACACCTATGGGCACTTGATTTTTGACAAAGGAGCCAAAACTATCCAATGGAAAAAAGAGCATTTTCAGCAAATGGTGCTGGTTCAACTGAAGGTCAGCATGTAGAAGAATGCAGATCGATCCATTCTCATTGCCCTGTACAAAGCTTAAGTCCAAGTGGATCAATCACCTCCACATAAAACCAAATACACTCAAATTAACAGAGGAGAAAGTGGGGAAGTGTCTTGAATACATGGGCACAGGGAAAATTTCCTGAACAGAACACCAATGGCTTATGCTGTAAGATAAAAACAAATTGACAAATGGGACCTCATAACATTGAAAAGTTTCTGTAAGGCAAAAGACACTGTCATTAGGACAAAACAGCAACCAAAGACTTGGAAAAGATCTGTACCAACCCTATAACAGATAGAGGGATAATATTCAATATATACAAAGAACTCAAGAAGTTTGACTCCAGAGAATCAAATAACCCTATTAAAAATGGGGTTCAGATCTAAACAAAGAATTCACAGCTGAGGAATGCCGAATGGCTGAGAAACACCTAAAGAAATGTTCAATATCCTTAGTCATCAGGGAAATGCCAATCAAAACAACTCTGAGATTCCACCTCACACCAGTCAGAATGGCTAAGATCAAAAACTCAGATGACAACAGATGCTGGCCAGGATGTGGAGAAAGAGGAATGAATACTCCTCCATTGTTGGTGGGATTTCAAGCTGGTACAACCACTCTGGAAATCAGTCTGGAGATTCCTCAGAAAATTGGAAATAGTTCTGCCTGAAGATCCACATATACCACTACTGGGCATATACCCCAAAAAAATGCTCCAACATATAACAAGGACACATTCTCCACTATGTTTATAGCTTCCTTGTTATAATAGCCAGAAGCTGGAAAAAACCCAGAAGTCCCTCAACAGAGATAACTTCATGAAATTCATAGGCAAATGGATGGAACTGGAAAATATCATCCTGAGCGAGGTAACCCAATCACAAAAGAACACACATGGTATGTACTCACTGATAAGTGGATATTAGCCCAAAAGCCCACAATGCCCATGATACAACCCACAGAGCATATAGAGCTTAGAAGGAAGGAAGACCAGGGTGTGGATGCTTAAATCCTGCTTTGAGCAGGAAATAGGATGATAGAGGGAGGTGCAGGGAGTGGGAGACCTTGGAGGGAGAGAGAAGGGGGTGATAATAAAGCGGGCAATATCAGGTACCAGGGGGGATGAGGAAATGTGGATAGCCACTGGAGGGTGACAGACACCAGGAATACAAGAGGCTTCCAGGACCCATAGGGGATGATTTTTAGCAGAGAAGTGGAGATAGATCACCTCAAGTAGATAGGCATGGTGTCCGGTAGAGGGATGGGACCTCCCACCCATCTCAAAGTTTCTAACCCAGAAACTATCCTGTCCAATGGAAGAACAGGGACAAAAAATGGAGCAGAGACTGAAGGAAAGACCATCTGGGCACTGTCCCTGCAGACACCAAACCAGACACTGTTGCCATTGCCAGGAGGCACTTGCTGACAGGAACCTGGTGTGGCTGCTCCTTGGGAGGTTCAGCCCACATCTGACCAATGCAGATGTAGATATTTAGAGCCAACCATCAGAATGAGCTCAGGGACCCTGGCGGGAGAAGCTGGCAGAAGAACTGGGGGAGCTGAGGGAAATTGTAACCCCATAGGAAGAACAACATCAGCTAGCCAGACCACACAGCGCTCCCAGGGATTAGACCACCAACCAAGGAGTGTACAGGGAGGGGTCCATGGATCCAGATACATATGTAGCAGAGGATGGCCTTGTCTGACCTCAATGACAAGACCCTTGGTGTCTTGTGTGGTTTGATGCCACAACTAGGGAGATGCTGGAGGGGTGGGGCAGGAGACCATGGGTGGGTGGGTAGGGGAGCACCCTCATAGAAGCCAAGGGGATGGAGAAGAGGGAGGTAGTGGGATGGGGGCTTGTGGAGGGTAATGGGAGGAGGGGAATATCATTTGAGAGGTAAATGAATGGAATGATTAATTTAAAAAATACCAAAATAAACCAACAAAAAAGAAAGTTGTTGAGCATAAAAAATGTTCAGAAGACAGTTTTACATTGTTCCTTGAGCCTGGGGGAAGAGGGTATGATAGAAAGGTCCCATATGAGTAGGAGATTTCCACAGCCACTTATTCCCTGTATTTTGATGATCTGATGAGGAGAGTAAGCTAGACTGATCTATGTATATTAGGATAAGTATTTAGAAATCAATTAGAAAGTATATCAGTTTGGCAAAGTTATAATAGTATGTTCTCCACTAAGGTCTATGACCTTTCTATGAGTTCTTGGACAGGTTTACTCACATCAGACATGAGTTCCTACCTATTGGAGGAGGAGGCCTTAAGTCCAATCAGATGGCTCCTGTTTCCCCCCAAGATATTTGTGCTAGTATTGAATCATTGGGCATAACTTGCTAGGTGATTTTCACAGGGCAAGACTGCACATTTTCTCTCTTCGAAGCCTTCCTAGCTACTGCAGTATTATGGAAGCTGGTCATTTCGGAAGGAGGCTTCCAGTTCAGTACCAGCTTGATTTCTCCCAGTCCTGTGACCAGATAGTGTGGAATCTTCAGCAATGGAGTCTTACCCTTAAATTCTGACCCTATATTTTGGGACCTATGTGACCAACAACTCCAATGGAGGTGTCCCAATCCCTGGGACTGGTCTTTTTGTTTAAGAATTTTCTAGAATTTCTAGAAGGAACATTATCTACTCCCTCATGTAGAGCAACTCCAATTAGACTATTTTAATATACATATATTAGGAAGTTTATAAAGTGCTAGGCTTACTCAGAAAAACTTTGACTCAAAATGTGTCCTGCCTAAAAGATGCCCATGGATAAAGATGGAGCAGAGACTGAAGGAATAGCCAACCAATGACTGCCCCAGCTTGACACCCACCCCATCAGAGAGAGCCAACCACCGACACTATTATTGACACTCTGCTATACTTTAAGACAGGAATCTAGCATAACTACCTTCTGAGAGGCTTCATCCAGCAGTTGGTGGAAATACATGCAGGGACCCACAGCCAAATATTAGGAGGAGCTCTGGGAGTCTTGAGGAAGGGACAGGGGAAGGATTGAGCCTTTTCAAGCATTCCCAGTGTTATTTATCCCTACTTCCGCTCCCTCTTTGTTAAAAGTACACACTGTAAAGAGAAAGTTAAGTAAGTTCACACAGAGTGAATAAACCTGTGCATTACAGCATGCCTATATTCTAACATAACAACAACAATAATAAGTGATAGGACTAAATAATACAATAAAATAATTTTTAAAAGAAAACACTGGGCTAGAGAGATGGCCCAGAGGTTAAGAGTACTGAGTGCTCTTCCAGAGTGCATCAGTTCAGTTCCCAGCACCCAAATGATGACTTAAAACTGTCTGTAACTCCAATTACAGGGAATCTGAAGTCTTCTTATGACCTTTAAGCACCAGATATGCCTGTGGTACACAGACATACATACAGGCAAAACAACCATACACAAAAAATAAAAATGAATAAATCTTTTTAAAAATTTAAAGAGTAAAATAAGTATAAAAAATAAACATTTAAAAAGAACTAAAACCTTTTAACTTTTATTTGTTGGTGTGTGTGTGCACACACGTGTGTGCATGCGCGTGTGTGCCCACGCCTGTGCACACACATATGTGTAAAAGTGACAGTATACTTGTAAGGTCAGAGTACAACTTATAGGAATTGGTTCTCAACATGCGGTTCGTGGAGATGGATCCTGGCCCATCAGGCTTTGGGGCAAGTTCCCCTATCCACTGGGCAATATTGGCACCCAAAAATGAAATTATAAAACTGAAAAATTAATAATAGTTGAAATTAAGTAAAAACTTGGTAGAATGATCATGATAGAAGACAGAGCTTGCTTAAAATGAAACGAAATTGCCCAATCTTAAAATAGAGATAAAACAGGTAGAAAGGGTTTCCTAGGGGTTTACAGGAGATAACATGTCTCTTCTAAGTTCCAGAAAGAGAGGAGAAAAAAGTAAAACAATATTTGAGAGAGCCATTAATTGAAATATCTCAAATTTATGCAAGGCATATATGTAATCAAGAAGTGGAATGATATTTTGATAGATAAATCAAAAGAAATGCATGCTAAGATCATCATAAGCCTCTGAAATGAAAAATATAAATCTTTTAGTAAGAAAAATGAAGATATGGGCTGCCTCTGAACTCTTCCCCAAGCGCACGTGGAGAGGGCCTTGGCTGGAGGCACTGGGTCTGCCGGAACCAGTCCTAGGCAAGCCGAGCCTTCAGTTATCATGGGGCGCAAGTTGGATCCTATGAATAAAGAGAAGCGTGGGCCCGGCCGAAAGGCTCAGAAGCAGAAGGGTGCAGAGACCGAACTGATCAGATTTTTGCCTGCAGCTGGCGATGAGAATTTCAAGAGGCTGTCCAGTCGTGCTCGGAAGAGGGCGGCCAAGAGGAGGTCAGGGTCTGTTGAAGTCCCTAAGCCAAATAAGTCTCCTGGGATCAAAACATTGCCTGGAGAGTTACCCAAAGGAGCAGTCTAGGTTCGAGGTAAGAAGCGCCCAGCACCAATTCAAAACAGTGATGGGGACAAAGAGGAAGACTCTGAGGAAGAAGGTGTGGTGACCCAGAAGATGAATGGCAGGCTTGTCCACTGAACCTTCTGTCCCAAATGAACCGGAAGAGGGCTGGAAAGCGGAAGCAGCGGGGATCCAAGCAGAGTGCCCCTCCTCCCAAGGTCGGGGACCTGGGGACACCTGCTATGCAGACTCCCTCTGAAATCAGTGCCACCCCAAGGCCTAAGTCTCCTAGGAAAGCCAAAATGAGAGAGAAAATAAAGCCACAGTTATCAGAGCAGCCTGCTAAGGGAGCTGCTTCCCTGAAAGAAGATGCTGCCCGCAAGGGACCCTCTGCCCCCACCGCGGCTCACCACAGTTCCACCAGGCCCCCACCAGCAAAGAGGAGAAAATCTATGACCAAGGGCAGCAGCCAGCCACTGTTGTCTTAAATGGACTTGGAAACTCACTGACATTGTCTCTGGGTTGGAACTGTTAGAGCCTGTTGCAAGGATGGCCTCCCCTGTGCATACATATGAAATTTAATATACATATTACCACCCCTAAAATAAAGAAAAATGAAAATATGGTTATATGTCATTATTCATCATGCATGTGTATAAAATATTGTACCAAGCTGAATGGTAAAGTGCTTTCATTGGAAAATATTTACTCTCAAAGGATGTACCACACATTTTTAAGTGCTAAAATAAATAAGTTCTTAACTATTAATTTCATGTCTGCTTAAATAGATTTCTGAAGGACAAGACACTTACAGATGCAAACAAACTAAACAGAGCTGAAAACATTTACTGGAGCATGATTAACCCTCACAATCTACTACAGAGGGATAGAGAGACAGCTCGGCATATACTGCTCTTCTAGAGGACTGGAGTTCAGATCCCAGCACCCAGGTCAGGTGGTTCCCAGTAACCTTTAACTACAATTCCAGGGGATCTGACACCCCCTTCTAGACCTCACAAACTGTACTCACATGTGCTCATCCACACAGAAATAGCCACATAAATGACAATGACATAACGATCTTTAAAAATTCTACTATGGAAACATTTTCAGAAAGATAGGAAGACAGATCATTAAAGGGAAGAAAAATAGGAAGAGTGCAAATGTAAATTTCTTCTTTCACTTGACGGTTTTGTTCATATTATGGTGGAAGTGTTACCTGTCATCTGTTGGGGTCCTTTTTTTTTTAACTGGGATGGCGATCATTGGTAGAAGAAGAATAGCAGGTCTCTGGCAGAGTTTATATTCCTTGCCACCTGTCAATGCAAAGCAGAAAGAGCTGACAGACAAGAGTAGCCACAAATGATTTATCCTAGTGTTCCAGCTCTTCTGTGTCCTTAAGATTCTAGGACCCTTACAAGTGCTACGGCTCCTGTGTGGTCTAGGAACTCTGGATTCTTCAGCCCCTGGCAGTGAATAGCACTGAGGCTTCTATGTTTCAGGATTCCTTAGCTCGTCATAGTGGCCAGTGTTAACTGAGATCCTTTGCACTTACTTTTTTAGGTAAGACAACTCTTTGGAACACATTCAGTGCTTGGGACCTGTAGATTTTCTTCCTTGGCTATTTAAAGTCTTCTGTTCTGAATCCCTAGTTCTCTGCCCACTCCCTAGTTCTTCTTTTTTTTTTTTTTTTTTAAATAGGATATTCTTTTTATTTACATTTTATTTTTATCCCCTTTGCCCGTTTCCCATCCATAAACCCCCATCCCATCCCCCTCCCCCTTCTTCTATGAGGGTGCTCTCCCACCCAACTACCCACCCTTTCCCACCTCCCTGCCCTGACATTCCCCATCATTGGGGGATCCAGCCCAACAAGACCATCCTCTGCTACACATGCAACTGGAGCCATGGGTCTGTCCATGTGCTCTCTGGATGGTGGTTTAGTCCCTGGGAGCTGGTTGGTTGGCATTGTTGTTCTTATGGGGTTGCAAGCCCCTTCAGTTGAGCTTCATTTTTAATGCATTTGGGAAGTTGGGATTGTTGGGAATCGATGTTGGCCCAAGAGAACGAGGCCAGGACACTAATGCCCTCCTTTGTCCTGTCACAGAGTGGACTGCTCTGGTAGGAGAGTGGCCAGCTTAGACGTAGATGGGGTCATCAAGGTGTGGTCCTTCAATCCCATCATGCAGACCAAGGCGTCCTCCATCTCTAAGTCACCACTGCTCTCCCTGGAGTGGGCCACCAAGCGAGACAGGCTGGTAAGCACTTTGTGGGCAAAGCTTGTTCTGGGCTTCAGTCAGAAGTTCTTAGAAGCTCTTGACAGGCCCGAGCTGAGGGGGTAAGCTGCATCTCCTCCCCATCACCGTCATGGGGACCAAGACCAAGCCTCTAGGCCTGGCTGGCAGATTCCTGCCTGGAGTGGCAGTGAAGCTATTCCTGGAGATTGTGGAAGACTGTGCTGTGTGCTGGTGTATCTCAGGAGACCCTGGCTTCCCATCACCCTCTGCCCGTGTTTCTGATACATTATTAGCACACACAACACACACTCTTCTCTTGTTAAGACCTCACTGTCCCAGCCCAGAGAGCCACGGCTTATGGGGGCAGTGCTCTAGCTTGTGGCTTCCACAGGCCCCGTTGCTTGGCAGTGGCCCAGTGTTGGTTTTCCCACTGGATTTTCTATTTGAGGTAGGGTTTGCCACTAAGGAGTTAAAATTTCCCTAGTTCTTCTTGTTCATGTCACGGTGTTTCTTCTGTGGCTCTCAATGTTATGTCCATTTCTTCATGTTACCAAGTGTACTGATGGTAAATATCAAAAAATAGCCAACAAAATGCCACTATATAAAAGCTGTCTTCCTAGTCTAACATTGCAAACTAGGGGAGGCAGTACAGGAGGGTGTCTCCTGGCTGGCTCACTGAGTGAGCTGAACAACCTGCTTCTGTAGTTGTAAAAGGAGTGTTTACACCAATCTCAGCAGCCTTTCATGCCAACAAAGGATTACATTTCCACCAAGCATCCATTGTCTCTTTTGCACCAGTTTACAACAGTCCATATGCCTCCGTTTAGTCTGAAGTAAAAGGTTCCTGGCAAAGTCCTCAAAAGCTACTTGAAACACTTGTTGGCCAGGCTACAATCAAGCCTGCTCAAAACTGGCAGTGCTATTATAAGGGTGGTTCAGTTGGCTGCTTGATAGCGCTTTTTTTTGCACAGAGCAACTGGAGCAGCAAGGCAGAGCTTCCACGAGCTGTGAATTCAGGAATCAAATCAGCCCATCTCTCATCATTTTTGCTTATTTATAGTAGAAAAACCCATCAGAAGGACTCTTAATAATACGAACACATTATGTTTATTTTAACCTTGTTTAATACTTCTCATAACCTATACAGAGGCCCACAGGCTTGTCCCTCTCATGTGTCTCAGAAATCCATATCTCAATGCTCAGGCCAAAGGTTCTTTGAAATGGGTGAGATAAAAGGGCATAAGCAGAAGTGAGATTTACACGTTTCACTTAACATGGTCAAACATCTGTACAACTTGACTGGGGAAACTCATGGATGCATCATGGCAGAAGACATCATGTGGTACAATCCAACCACTGCCAAGAGGGAAACAGTGAAAGCCGTTCAAAATTATCAATGTTGAGGTAAGTAAGAAATCCCAGAAGAATGACGTAAAGCAAGGGAACAGAAGCGATGGAATGACAGACTTTGGTAATCTTGCTTTGGAAAACCCATCCATCACAGGTAAAGCATCGGTTCTATTGGTGCACATTATTTTCTTATCACTGCAACCAATAGGAAATCACTAAATATTCTCTCTCTCTCTCTCTCTCTCTCTCTCTCTCTCTCTCTCTCTCTCTCTCTCTCTTTGTTTTGTTCATGAACTTTATTTTCCTCCATTAACTTTTTATTTATTCACTTTTTATACCAATCTCAGCTCCGCCTAGTCCAGCCCTTACAAATCCCCTACTTGGGTACTACTCGACCCTGGAACATCTAGTCCCAGCAAACTAAGCACATTCTCTCATTGAGGCCAGATGAGGCTTTGCAGCAATGGAAAGGCATCCAAAGGCCCACCACAGAGTCAGAGACTGCATCTGCTCCAATTGTTGGAAGGCCCACAAGAAGCACAAGCTGCGCATCTGTTACAAATGTGGGGGGCGGGGTTGGTACAGCTTCTGTGTGATCTTTGGTTGGTGGTAAAGTTTCTGTGAGGCCCCAAGGGCCCAGGTTACTTGACTCTGTAGGTCTTCTTGTGGTGCCCTTCACCCCTCCAGATCCTTTAGTCCGTCTCCCTACTCTTCCTCAAGACTCCCCTAGGGGAATCTCAGTAATTCTTAATACAGTATTGCTAATTTGTTTCTAAACAAGTCACTTCATTGGGTAGAAGTCAGTTGTTTTTCTGTGTATTTTAAAAGAACGACCTTTTGGTAGTGATATTTTATTGTTGTTGTATGAATCTTTATTCCACCTTTCCCCCTTCTTTAGGGGTAAATTGCTCTATGGTTGATTTATCTGGTCACTGATACTTGAAATTCATGTTGTCACTTTTAACTACTACTTTAGCAGTGTGCCTCAAACAATGATAAAGTTTTCATTCCACTAAGATTATTTTAAGTGAGCTGTACGTTTTAAAGAAAATAACCTGCAAAGGGCAAGTGGGCAAAAGGCAAATGCGACCTTCTTCCATGGCCTTTGATGGGGACTACAAGCAGAAGGTGTGTCCCAGGTTGAGGGTGGGTCTCCTGAGTTCAAATGTTCCAGAATTAGGGTGGATCTTCTCACCTCAAATGAGCCAATCAAGAAAATCCCCCATCAGCTTCTCCAGCTGGTTAAATTACACTTGATTCCATAGGTAGTAGTCGAGTTGATAACTAAAATTGTCCATAACAAAAAGACAGAGTTAAAACTATTTTTATTCAAAGAAAATAGAATTTTCTAGTGTAGTTACAAAAGAAAAAAATAAAAAGAAAAGAAAATGGAAGTAAATGCTTCAGTTTTCTGAACACCATGAACCAGATTAACTATATTAAAAAAGAGAATGATTTTAAATTTAAAACACCATGAAAGAGCTTCAGCTAAAAAATTACTAAATTATAAAAGAGGATCTATTTTTTAAGAGATTTATTTTTATTTATATTTTATTTCATGTATGTTTCATGCAGCTGTCTTCAGACACACCAGAAGAGGTCATCGGATCCCATTACAGATGGTTGTGAACCACCATGTGGTTGCTGGGATTTGAACTCAGGAACTCTGGAATAGCAGTCAGTGCTCTTAGCTGCTGAGCCATCGCTCCAGCCTGGATCTACTTTTTAAAACTATAAATCAGGATGTTTCAATGTCCCGGTGAAAACAATGTTGGAGTGGAGAAACCTGGGAACACAACCTTGAGAGATTGGCCAAGCTGACCCGAGCAGTGACAGAGAAAGGAGACCTCATGGGCACTGGGAAGAAAGGAAGGCAGAGCTTTACACTGCCGAGCTGCATGGTGGACAACACCCACCGTGCCACAGACATGGAGCGGGAGGAACAGTGGACACTGGTTCTCACACCATTTGATTTCACACTCGCAGGTTGTGCTAGCATACATTTGGATTGTGTGACAATGTGTAATTTATCTCCATATATTTCTTTAATGTAATTATCACTAAGAGTAGCCCAAAAGGAGGTACAGTGGTAGGACTAGTCTCAGACCTGGGTAACAATAGGATTGCAGTGAGAGACTTGATAATGGCTCTATAAAGAGGGAACTGATTTCTGTCCATCACGTGACAGGCCTGGAAGCAGATGCTTGAGTCTCAGGTAAGATCCCAGCTCCTCTAGGTGAAGCTAACCTAAGAACTCAAGAGATCCGTGGCCTACATCAGAGTGGGAACCCAGAAAACAAAGTGTGCCGTTTACACCCTACACGGCAATGATTTTTCTTGTAGTTGTAGACAAGTGTGTTCCTATCCCTGTGTAGTACGGGGCTGAATGTCTAAGCATAACCATCAGTCTTGGCTAATTGCTGGCTGGGAATGGTTAACTCTGTCTCCAGGTTCCTCTCCAGTGGCATAGCGTCTGATTCCCCAGGTTTTTCCTGTTTCCCAAAGGCCAGAATCTTTTAAAGGAAACTTCTAGGAAGCTTCAGTTCCTCAACCCCAATTTATGCAATGGAAATTTCCTTGTTTCTGATACCTAGGGGACCCAGATGCAAGGCATGCACCAACATCGTATTCCACCTTCAAAACAAATTCTCCTATCTGTTTTTGTCCCCACACAAGCATGCGCTGAAAGTGGGCCTAAGCACACAGAGGTCACACCAGCTATCATGGAAAGTCCAGGTGTGAGGGAGGCAGTGTTTGACCAGGATCCTGTATTATTATCAAACATGCTCATTGGAAGAAGTTAGAGGGGCAGGAAGTGGAACAGCCCTGAGGCCAGTGGTACCTTAATTTCAGTGGCTGCACACATAGTCCAGAGACAGTTGATTTGGCAGCAGTGTCCCTCTGTGGCTTTCCAATTTCTTGACCTGGGTGTGGTGGATCCATGCTGTAATGCCACCTGTCTTCACAGCCTTCCGAGTGGAGAGAATTACTCACGGGGACCTTCCCCAGTTGGTTTCAGTGCCTCTTTGGCCACCGTCTTAACCTAGACAGTTTCAGTGGACTCAAACAAGGGGAAACTGCTGGTGGACTCTGAGATCTGCTAAGTCCTTTCTCCAGTCCAGTGAACAACCTGTACAGAGAACTGGAGGTCTGTGGTGACTTGAGAAGGAAATGGTTAGAGAGTTCTGCCAACTGCCGGTCTCTGAGCCTGGGAAGCAGTGGGGGAGGTCTTGCAAACATAATCTCATAGGAGGCAAATCCTTTCCTGTACAGGGTGTAGACCGGATGCAAAGCAAATGAAGGAGGCCAGCATCCAAGGAAGGACGCCTACCATCCTTCTCTGGACTCTAATGAGAGTTTTGTTAGTTTCTTTTAGTGTCCTCTTCATTCTTCTTACCTGGCCAGAACTCTGAGGTCTATACGCACAAGGAATTTTTCAATCTATGCCTAAAGCTTTAGCTATTAATTGAGAGAGTTTGGCTATGAAAGCTGGGTCAATATCAGACACCACTGCTAGGCAGAGGCCAAATCAGGACACCAGTTCCTGGAGGTGCTTCTTTGCTACAATTTGAGCATTTCCAGTTCCGGTTGGGGAATGTTTCTTTCCACCCAGAAAAAGGTATCTTTTAAAAGCTAGCAAGTACATTATTCTCTCCTGCCAGGCTGGATCTGGGTGAAGTGAGTTTTCCCAGAATTCACCAGTATATTGGTCTCTGATTCTGACAGCTTCATGGGTAAGGATTCTTTGTTTTGGATCCACTTTTACATAACCTGGCATCTACCTAAGTTATGCTACACAAGGCTGTGTATAACATAACATACGTATAACATACCCTGCCTGGCCTGGTCAACTCAGAAAGATTTGTGGAACCTGGATGAGAAGCCTGGTGAATGTTAGTTGTCAGAGTCCTGTCAGTTAGTTGCTTCTTAGAGAGTGATCTCTCCCTCCGGTGTCCTCCACCAACCTGAGGGTTGAGCTGTCCATTTCTTCTTCATCATGGAGTCTCAGGCAGTATCGCATTTATGGTTTGTCATCGGAATATCAATAGGTCCCACTGGTTGTAGGCTGCTTGTCAGGCATCCAGGTCAGCAGCCTGGCAACAGAGGAGAGTAGTTTACTGTGAAGCCAAATAGCCTTGAGGAGGGCCAAGACTTTTTAACATGTTTTATCCCAGCAGTGAGAAGTCGTCTTTCTCTATAGATCACACCATGGACATGGCCTGTAGGTAAACCATAAGGACAGGTGGTCTGTGTATTTTGTGGTGGACTTTTCCTTTTCCACATCTAAGAGCCTGGGTCAGATCTATCAGTTCTGCTCTCTGGAGAGAAGTACCTGGCTTAGGCCCAAATCGTTTCAGTTAAAGTAACAACCCCATCTCTCAAATACCAGGTTTTATCTTTCATCTCCCAACAGTCAGAGATGAGCACCTGTGTCATCAGGCAGGAGGGTGGCTCAACTGATGGAGGGGGGTGTCTCAAACCTGACTTGAAGGTGGGCCAAAAGAGGAATGATACTGGGCCACACAGTTATTAGCCAGTATTCTGGTCCTCCTTAGTGGAAGCCTCCACTCTGTCAAGGGGTGCTGTGACTAAAAGACTAATCCTGACCTGGAGTTAACTTGTGTGCTTTCTTTCATTAGACTAGCAGTAGCCACAACAGCTCTTAGATGGGCTAGCCTGTGGTTAGCAGGTCCAACTGTTTATACCACAGGGCATTTCCATGTCCCCAACGTTTAGGTCAAACCTCTTTGTTTAGTTGAGTCTCAGTGGAGATTAGGAGCTAGTGTCTCATGTTGTGCTGAACTGAAGTAGCCTTTCTCCTGATCTACAGTAGCCTTGGTACTGGTCGATTGCATCCTCAGTACTGTATGAGCCTTTGTATTGACCAATAGTAGGCTTGCTAGAGGCAAAAATATCCATCTGTACCTAAGAGCATTTGAACCCATCTTTAGTCTTGGGAGTTGGGATCTGAAGGATGGTAGCAATCCTATTCTGAGACAGACAGGCTCCCTCTGCCTCCCCTCAGCAGGTAGCCTACATACGTAACCTCTGATATTCTAGGCCGGCTTTCTTAGCTGATATTCT
This sequence comes from Rattus rattus, assembly GCF_011064425.1. Classification (NCBI taxonomy): domain Eukaryota; kingdom Metazoa; phylum Chordata; class Mammalia; order Rodentia; family Muridae; genus Rattus; species Rattus rattus. The sequence goes on from NC_046172.1 coordinate 16,571,093, forward strand.
GTAGCCCATGGTGTGTAGCTCCTGCAGCTGTCCCTCAGTGGCCCTTTACAATCTATCTTCCCGGAAACCTCAAAGGAAGGGAAGGGGGTTTGCATGTAGCATCTTGAAATCCTGGGGCAACCTACTCCTGATATGTTGACTGCTCTAATTTCCCAGTGTGTTTGTCCATTTGAAAGCCGAGATGGGTTGACTCACTTCTGCCAATGGGAGTACAAAGAATGCATCTTTTAGATCAAAGACAGTATGTACCTATTTCTCTGGATGAATCAGACCCATAAAATTTGGAGGTTCCAGGTCCTCACAGGCAGTAGAAGTTTGTCCCATGGTGACAGCCAGGGCACCAGGATGTCTGTCTGTTCATTCAGGCAATACGGAGGATGGCAATATTTCCTTCTGTTTCCAGGGCCACGGGGTCTTGTTTAACGTGGCCGAAAGTAGTTGAACTGGTTAGTTAAACAATTATAGGAGCTTGGGGTTGGGCCAGTCCTAGTGGTTGGCTTCTCCTGACAGAGGATAAGAAACCAGAATTCTGCTGGGTATGTATGTTTAACCATGATTTATCATCAGAAGACATGGAGGCCTTCAGTTTATGCACAAGATCTTGTCTCGGGTTCTCTGTTTTTAAGCACCCTTTAAGCAGCTGGGACCTACCTTTCTTTGAAAATTTAAAAACTTTTATAAATTTTCTAATATCTGTGGCTGAATGGGTGAACTCTTAGTAGGGGTTCACTGCTGTGGACAGAATGGGTGAACTCTTAGTAGGGGTTCACTGCTGTGGACAGACATCATGACCAAGGCAGCTCTTACAAGAACAACATTTAATTGGGGTTGGCTTACAGATTCAGAAGTTCAGTCCACCATATTCAAGGCAGGAGTATGGCAGCATCCAGGCAGGCATGGTTCAGGAAGAGCTGAGAGTCCTACATCTTCATCTGAAGGCTGCTACTATAAGACTCCCTTTCAGGCAGCAAGGACTAGGGTATTAAAGCTCACACCCACAGTGACACACCTACTCCAACAAGGCCACACCTCCTAATAGTGCCACTCCCTGGCCCAAGCATATACGAACTATCACAAGAGAAAAAGGAAGTCTTTTCAGCAGCTGTCTTTAAATCTTTTTAAAAAACGGTTCTAGTGAATAACGTTTAAAATCTTCTTGATCAGTGCTGGACAAAGTTCTGTCCAGGCTGCAGTATCTGGCTGTGGTCTGATATGCCCCACTCTATTCCACCATCCCAGGGACATTACTTTATAAAACAGTTTTAAGAGAATGGTGGGTTTTACAGATCATTGGTTTAAAAGGTATTATGAATCAAGAAAGAGAAAGGAGTAGAACTTTCTTAATTCCTTCAAACATTCCCCCTGCCTAGAGCTGCTTAGATACGCATGGAGGAATCAAGGAAATGGATGTATCTGTTAATTCACATACTCTTTTGTTTACATACAGAACATGAATGTCTAAGAGCCTCTCCATGACATCCACATTCTCCTATGCCCAGCTCTAGGCAGACACCTCCTGCACAGGCTTTACCTGGTGAGTCCCATGGGAACCAAGCCAGCCCACACTAGGTCTACACTGTCAAGCTACACTAAGCATATCTTCTGAGTTTCCTTAGTGAGATTACCACAAAGAACCCACCTGTACCATCTCCAAGTGCCACACACTACTAGTCCTGCTCACACAGTGGCTGCACTGGCCCAGCCTGAAGCTGGCCAGACTCTCACACCAGACACACAGAAAAAGAAAGAAGTCCACATGCTGAGATCATATCACAGAAGCAAACGCAATATGAACAGCCAAAACAGCAGACCCAACCCGGAATGCAGTAGTATTACAGAATTGTCCTCCAATGAGAATTAGGACCCAGATCAACCCAAGGACACAGGTTGGAAATAATCATAAACATTATCAAAAAGGCAAGGAGTTTAAAGAACACACAAGGAGAGCTCAATGGATTGAAAATAGGCAACAACAAGTGTGTGAGTGATGTCTAAAAAATATAGAGGTAAATGAAATGGCAATGAAAAACTAAGATTTGAAACCTGAGTACAGTGAAGGGAGAGGAATAGTGAAGAGAACTTAAGCAGAAATGAAGATGTGACCCTGAAAGCGCCTCTCCTCATCTGAAGATCAAACTGAACTCAGTAACTGAGTAGGAAACACAGGGAAAATCATACTTGTTGAATGGGTCATGGGCAGGGCACAAATCAGGACATGAATATAGAACAGAGAAAGTGAAGCACACTTGCAAAGCACAGGAAAGAAAAATAAAGACAGTCAAGGGACATAATGGAAATCTGGGGCACCACGAAAGCCCAGAGGCTTGAGTGGAGGGCATAAAAGAAGCAAAAGGATCTCAGGCTTTGATCAGATCATTAACAGGGTCATAGAAAGAGATACTTACAGTGAGAAAACACCCACCCACCCAGATAACTGAACAACTTTATATAGCAAAGGGAGAGAACAAGAAACAAACACCCTGTTGCTCATTACTTGTAAAAGACTCTGGCACAGAATAACAGAGAGTACTGAAAGCTGAGGGAGAAAAAAATGTCACAAGTGACACATGAAGGAAAAGCCCTCAGAATGACAACCGACTTGTTAATGGAAACCTTAAAATCCAGAAGAACCTGAGAGATATCCTTCAATACCTAAAAGATGGCTACTGCCAGTCTGGACGAAAGTAGCTAGGAAACTGTGCTCCACTCTGCTCATGGCAGCTTTATTTCTAATAGCCAGAAGCTGGAAAGAACCCAGTTGTACCTCAACAGAGGAATGGATACAGAAAATATGGTACATCTACACAATGGAGTACTACTCAGCTATTAAAAACAATGACTTCATGAATTCATAGGCAAATGGATGGAACTAGAAAATAACACCCTGAGTGAGGTGACCCAGACACAAAACAAACAAACAAACAAAAAACCCACACATGGTATGCACTCACTGATAAGTGGATATTAGCCAAAAGCTTGGATTACCCAAGATCCAATCCACAGACCACATGAAGCTCAAGAAGAAGGACAACCAAAGTTCAGATGCTTCAGTCCTACTTAAAGGGGGCATAAAGATATTCATAGGAGGAGATAGGGAGACAAAGTGTGGAGCAGACACTGAAGGAAAGGCCATCCAGAGACTTCCCCACCTGGGGATCGATCCCATATACAGTCACCAAACATAGACAATATTGCTGATGCCAAGAAGTGCATGCTGACAGGAGCCTGATCTAGCTGACTCCTCAGAGGCTCTGTCAGAGCCTGACAAATACAGAGGAGAATGCTCACAGCAAACCATCGAACTCAGAACAGGGTCCCCACTGGAGGAGTTAGAGAAAGGATTGAAGGAGCTGAAGGGAGTTGCAACCCCATAAGAAAACCCACACAAACCAAACCGAGTTCCCAGGGACTAAAAGAGCTACCCAAAGAGTACACATGGACAGAACCATGGCTCGAGTTGCATATGTAGCAGAGGATGGCCTTGTTGGGCACCAAATGGAGGAGAAGCCCTTGGTCCTGCCAAGGCTTGACCTCCCAGTGTAGGCAAATGTCAGGGTGTGGTGGTGAGAGGTGGTGGGTGGTTGGGTGGGGGGAAAGGGATAGCATTTTAAATGTAAATAAAAATTACCCAATTAAAAAAAGAAGAAAAATTCCCCTCCCCCCCAAAAAACCAAATCAAGAAACAAAAAGGAAAGAGAGAACGACTTGTTCCAATAAACACAGGCTAAAATACACGGTGAGCAGTGGGTCCCACAGTGGACACTGCGAACAACTGTGGACAGGAGAGAGGAGGAAGCACAGCAAAGACACTGTAAAAACAAGGACATACGAAGCCATCGATATTAAAGCACAAAATAGAGAAGTAATACACAAAGCAATCCCCAACAGATGACAACAGTTAACACACATCTGTCAATAATATTAATGACATCAGCACCCTAATCCAAAGACACACTTTAACTGAATGAACTGATAAACAGAATTCAGCTCTCGGATACATAGACCTTCATCTTACCTTCACTAGCATAAAGTGAAGGAGTGGAAAGGCTATTTGAGGCCGGTGAGACCAGGAACTAAGCAGGTATTACTATCCTGGTACCTAAGAAAGTAGACTTTAAACTAAGATACAAACAAACAACAAGGCCAAGGGATGAGGAAGGACAATTCGTATAGCGTATATGTTCCAAACTGTGCAACCCAACTTCATAAAAATTAGATTGGACTTTAAAAGGCACAGATTAACTCCAATGCACCAACGGCTGATGATGTCATTACCACACTTTCTCCAGTAGACTGGTCCTCTGCACAAGAAACATAAAAATATGAGAAATAATGGACACTGTACATCTAGTGAGCCTAAGAGATATCTATGGCCATTCCCCTGAAATGCCAAAGAGCGTGCACATTCAACAGCCTAGGAAATCTTCCTGAAACAGACCACAACCTGGAATATGAAACAAACCTTAACCCAGTTAGGAACATTGAAAGAACTCCATGCATCCCATGTGCCTACCCTGGCATGGAACCTAAAATGAACAGGACAGGAACTCCCAACACTTATTCACATATAAACCCATAGAGATTAAACAACACTCAAACATACATCAAGAGAAGAAGGTAGAGCTTCCTTGAATTAAATAAAAACAAAGAGAACTCAAGCAATCTCGGATAGATTAAACACGGTCACACGAGTGCTATGGTTAGGTCTAAACTCCTGCATCAGCAAAAGTCAGAAGGAGAACGAATAACAGGGAGTGTGGCAGCTCAAGGATTTGAAGGAACAACAACAACACAAAAAGACATCAAGTAGATATTGAGAAATAAAATAGGGAGGTAGAGACGAAGCAATGCTAAGAACCAACCAATATAAGAGCTATTATTTTTATTTGTTTTCTATTATTTTTTATTGTTCTATTATTTTAATTTGATTTTTTGCAAACAAATTAAGATAAATTAGGATCAACAATTCTTTTTGTCCAACTCACCAAATGAAAGGAAAATATAATCCCAATTAACAGACTCACATGTGAACAGGGAAGCCCTTAGACCCACTCCAAGAAATTCAGAACATTGTATATATATATATATATATATATATATATATATGTGTGTGTGTGTGTGTGTGTGTGTGTGTGTGTGTGTGTGTGTGTGTGAGATATATGTATATATATATCTCCTCAAGTTAGAAAGTCTAAAAGAATTGGATGAATTATTAGATTCTTGGGAATCAGGAAAGTTAAACTAAGAGGAGATGAAGATGTTAAACAAATAAGAAAATTGAAATGATTTACAAAATCCTCCTGAGGAATAATGCCGTGGCCCAAGTGCATTCCGAGGACAATTCTAACAGAGATTCAAATATCTACAACCAATTTATGAACTATTTCAAAGCTAGAAACTAAAGCAGACCCTAGACATGCCTTCCAGGAAGCCAGTATTGCTCTACTTACAAAACCCTTTAAAGACAACAACAACAACAACAACAACAACAACAACAACAACAACAACAAGTGTACTGTAAGCCAATACACCTCAGCAGTATAGATGCAAATTTCTTCCATAGACTACTTGGAAACAGAGCACAAGCATATATCTAGGAGATCATATGCTCTGTGGGCCCAGTAAGCCGGCTAGGCGCCCTTGGCAGGCTTGGCACAGGATACCCTTACTTTGCACATGCATAGTAGACCTACCCAGATGGGCGCTACTGCAAAACCAGCAAAAATGACAAGTGAGATGGGAGAAATGGAGGAGCTGAGCTGTGTGTGCAGGGCATGCGCTGTGGAGAGAGGTGGACCTAGGGATGTGACTGTGGTCACTGGAAACAGAGAGGGCTGAGGTTGATGGTGAATTATGTATTGCCCAGTGGAGTTGACAGGACGGTGTGCAGCATCCTGGACCTTAAGCAGATGCAGGCTCAAACAAAGCTACCTGGGCAAGAAAAAGATCACCCTAGATCTTGGCAATGATGCAAGCCTGAGATGAGCAATGGTGCATTTTCTGGATGGATGGGTGGTACTGATGTCCATTGTGGGTCAATGGCCCTGATGTGCCTGAGGTCTGGGTTGATGTCTGAGAACTAAGTTGTGACCTGACGACATATGAATATCCCTGTCCTGTGTCATTGTCTGGCTCATGTCTTGGGCCCATGCTGCCCGCTAGGAAGATACTGATGTTAGTGGCCTGCTCAGCCACCTCAGACCTTAGTGAGGATCTAGTCCTGGTACGGCTGTGAGCCATGTCTAGGTCCATGGCCTTAATGCTTCCCCATGTGTCCTGGTGGCGATGGCCTGCACTACTGACAAAGACCACATGGAAGTCTGCTGTCTGTGCTGCATCCTGAAGACAGCCTTGCAACAGTGGGCAACGGTGAGAGGGTGGTGCACAGCCATGTGTGCGGTCTGTGATGTCTCCCAGGTCCATGGTCATGTCTGGCCTGTGTTGTCATAAAGGGCCAAGTGTGGGTCTGTGGTCTTATTCCGGTCGGGTGTGTTGATCTCGTGCTCTATGATACCACTGAAGGCCATCAAGATGTTCAGGACACGTCCTGCAGTGGGAGAGCTGAGTTGATATTCTTGGGACGTGCTGAAACTGAAGGTCACACAGCCCAATCAGTTCTGGGTGGTTTTCTCTGCCACCCAAGGTCATGGTTATCTCTGGTCTGTGTTGATACAGAGGGCCATGTCTCAGGGTGTCCTGAGTTGCAGTTGAAAGCCAAGTGGATGTCCACGGATTATGCTGCAGCTGGAGCCACACCGATGTCTATGATCCCAGCTGTACCTAAGGGCCTTACCTGGGTTCATGGTCTTTCGGTAACTGCGGGACCTGTTCCTGGTCTGTGCTGATGCCAGAAACCATGTGGAAGCCCACACGCTCCCTTGCTCCATAATGAGCAAATGAGCTAATTTCACAGAGCTATCAATGACTGCACACACACGGTTCGGAAAGAGGGACATGGAAGATTTCTATGACAACCCCTATCTTTACCATGACAGCGATCCCCTCCAAATAGCGAGAGCCTCCATAGGAAACCATCAGAGTGAACTCTTAAAAACTGGGATTGGATGCTGGGGTGTCACCTTCTCCAGTAGATGACGGCCAGCAGGGTGGCAGGAGGCAGAGGCCTCACCTCCATCTGGGGCAGGCGTCTGAGGGTCTGAACACATCCCTATGGATGCAGAAACAGCAGAAATTGGAAGGTTTTTGTTTTTAGTTAGTTATTTTTGTTTTTTGTTCATCCGTTCATTTGTTTGTTTTACTGGAGGGCATCTCACAAGGGTGGAGGAAGAAGAGGGAAGGACTGGGAAGCAAATGCAAGACGAACCTGTGGTGTGAAATTCACAAATACTGAGTTTTATAAATTATTATGTGGGGGAAACAATCATACATCACATTCAAGCTGTCTTCAGGCAGAGATGCCAGGAGAGTTCATCCACATCAACCATTAAGTGGAATAATTAATATACTTAAACTGAAAAGAAAATTTACATGATCATTTCAATAGATACAAAAAAGGGCCTGTGACAAAATTCAATTTATCTCCAGTGGAAGGACACAGGAAGATGAAAAGAATTCTCATGGGCCCCGTCAGGCAAAAATAACAGTATGAAAAGGACCACTGCACCAAAGGCAGTGCAGAGAAGTGACACAATCCCAACCAAATCCTCATGACAGTCTTCAGAGAGAAATTCAAACGCACTCTAATTGATCTGGGAGCACAAAAGAGTCCAGAGAAAGAAAGCAACGCAGTGGGTAGGAGTGTGCTGGGTGCTGGAAAATCGAACATTCCAGATTTTAAGAGACATAACAGATTGTGATAGTAAAAACAGAATGGTCCTGGCCAACACATGGACATGTAGATCAATAGAGCAAAAGCGAAAACCAAACGTAAGTCCAGGTCACTACAGGCATCTGATGTTTGAAAAAATATGGCAACTACACCATGGAGAACAGAGAGCCTCTTCAGCCACTGTTATCTGAATGGTGGCCGGAGATACACGGAAGAATGAGATTAGTCCAATACGTATCGCCCGGCACTGACACTAACTCCAAGCGTGTGAAGGATCTGAACATGAAACCTGAAGTGATGAAGGGATATAGGCCACCCCCTATAGGATGTAGGTATACAAAGGGGCTGTCTGGATAGACCGCCAGTCGCCCAGGAATGAAGGCCGACAATTGACAGACAGGACCTCATACGGCTAAGCTGTAGAGATAAGGAAAGGACCTCCCCCGCTGACTCCCACCCCCCAGATCTCTCCTCCCACTGCCCCTCTTCTGGCCTGAGAGAAAGGGAAGCTGACCCTTCGTCACCACCCCTCACCCTGCCACATCAAGTCACAGCAGAAGTAAAGGCATCCCTGCCCACTGAGGCCCAGGTAGGAAGAGGAGATCCAAGTCAGAGAGTCCCCACTCTAACGGTTAGGGACCACATGGAGACCAAGCTGCAATTTTCCACTTATGTCTGGGGGGAGGAGGTCTCCTATACTCAACACAGCCCCAGCCACCCGAGAAAAGAGAATCACAACCAAGAAATTGCCACCATTAGATTAGTCTGGCATATCAAGTCTCTGGGTTTAGATACAACCTCTCCCACTGAGGCCAGAGAAGGCAGCCCAGCTAGAAGAACATATTCCACAGACAAGCAACAGCTTTTGGGATACCTCCTATTCCAGTCATTCACGACCCACATGGACAGCAAGCTGCACATCCGCTACATGTGCATGGCGGCCTACTGCCAGCCCATGTATGTTCTTGGTTGGTGGTCGAAGTCTCTGAGAGAGCTAAGGGTCCAGGTTAGTTGACTCTGTTGGGCTTCCTATGGAGTTCCTATCCCCTTAGGACCTGCAATCCTTCCTCCTACTCTTCTATAAGTGTCCCCAAGCTCCACCCACTGCTTGACTGTGAGTATCTGAGTCAGCTTCTGGGTGGAGTCACTTGAGGACAGTCATGATAGGGTCCTGTCTGCAAGCATAACAGAGCATCCATTATAGTGTCGGGGATCTGTGCTTGCTCCTGTCTGCAAGCATAATGGAGTATCCTTAATAGTGTCAGGAATTGGTGCTTGCCCACAGGATGAATCTCAAGTTGGTCCAGTTACTGCTTGGCCATGCCCTCAGTCTGTCCTCCATCCCCAGTCAGTGTATTTCTTGTACACAGGATGTTCTGTGTTGAAAGTTTTGTGGTTGTGTTGGTGTTCCCATCGCTCCACCAGAGTTAATGCCTGGCCACAGGAGGCAGCCTCTCCAGGTTCCATATCCACAGTGCTTTGAGTCAAAGCTAAGGTCACCCTTATTGATTCTAGGGTGCATCCCTTATCCCAGGTCTCTGTCTCTTCCTGGAGTTGTACCATAACTCCCAGTCCGATCCACTTTTCCATTCATATTCATGGGCATCAGGCCATCCCCCAGCCTCTCCCTACACCCTAACCAGAACCACCCCCCTCCACTTCCCTCCCACCATCTGCCTTCCATAATCACTCCATTCACCCTTCCCAGTGAAACTCAAGCATCCTTGTTTGGAGGGCATTTTCTTAATTAGTGACCGATGTGGAAGGACCTACCTCATTCTGGAGGCTACCATCACTTGAGAGGTTATCTTTTATTCTATAAAAATGCAGACTGAGCAAACTATGAGCTAATAAGCCAGGGAGCAGTGTTCCTCAGTGCCCTCTGCATTGGTTTGTGCCTCCAGATTCCTGCCTTGAGTTCCCACCCTGAGTTCCCTCTGTGATGGAGAAAGGGAGGGGAGAAGCACTTGAGAAGTTTGACAATGTTATATTGACTTTATTTTATAGTCATTAGAGTGCAATATAGATATTGACTCACAAATACAAGATGGAATGAAATACCATGTATATGTATGTATAAGATGTATGAGCAAATGTATGTACATACTCATATGAATATAAATTTTAAGGAAGTAGTCCCATTTGGAGTGAAAATGCTCCTACCAAGAACAACAGACTACCAGAAACCCCAGTGTCGGGCATGGCAAACCTCCCTTCTAGTTTCTGATTAGGGGGTGAAAGAACCCAAATAGAGTTGTTGACACTGTCTATGTTTGTCCACAGGACTTGAAACTAAAACACAGTTGTTGGAAACCTCTGCACATTTCCAGACATTGTTAAGTGATTTTAACCAGGAAGCCTCCTCTTAAAGCACTGATGTCACAGAACTCAACGGAGGTCCTCAAGCTTCCATGGCACTCAATCAATCAATACTCCCATCTGGCTGTAACACTTTATGGATCCACAACAGTAGCCAACATGGCTCCATATCGCAAAAAAAGGGGTAATCAGTATTCTTGGTGATCAATAGCATCATTTCCAGGCAAGCTCAAAAGGAGAGAATCCAAGCCTGTTTTGTCCCCAATATCTTGGTTGGTTGTCATGGAAACTAGAGAGAAATGGAATCTTTTCTAATTGCACTAATGCTATCCCTTGGCAAGACCAAGGACTTCTCTTCCCATTGGTCCCTCAACAAGGCCATCCTCTGCTACATGTGCGGTGGAGCCATGGGTCTGTTCATGGTACTCTTGGATGGTGGTTTAGTCCCTGGGAGCTCTGGTTGTTTGAAATTTTTGTTCTTATGGGTAGCAAAGCCCTTCAGCTCCTTCAGTCCTTTCACTTACATCGCCACTGGGGACACTGTTCTCAGTTCAATGACCAGTGTGGGGGAATGTCAGGGTGGGAGGTAGGAGGGAGTGGTGGAGTGGGTGGGGAGCATCCTCTTAGAACAAGGAGGGGGATGGGATAGCAGGTTTCTGGAGGGAAAAACTGGAAAGTGATAACATTTGAAATGTAAATAAAAAATATCCAAGAAAGGGAAAACACTCATCCTTCAAACTCTGTCACTAAAGGTATCACTCTTCCTCTTCATCAAAGAACTTTTTTCATCAGAGGAGACCATTCAGAAGTCCACGACTTTCCAGAAGCAGAGAGAGCAAAGGAGTGTAGGTGTCCAACCACACTTAATCCATGTAAATGCAACCCTCACCCCTGAGAACTCAGGGCAAATGCAGAGGGGATGGCAGAGAAAAGCTTAGAGACAGAGGACTAGCATGTCTGCTGGGAGGGCACTGCCCTCTGCATATGACAGGAGCTGCCCCAATGGAACCTCAACAACAAGGTTACCTGAAAAGGGCCAGCACAATGTCAGCTGTCCTGCCCACGTGGCTGGGGGAATCTCAGAAGGTGCCACCCCCAGAGGAGGAGCCCAGGAAGAACACAGCAGCATCATGGTTGCTGCTGAGACAGTTTTGTGCACATCTGAGGGGTCACTGGTAGGTGACATAACACCCTTGGTGTTCTACATCAACACAGTCACCTATAAGCAATGCCAAACATCATCAATCTGTATGTACACCAGATAGGTATGGATCCCTTGTATATGTATGTATGCATATGCACATGTCCGTATATAGAGCAGACAATAACCATAATAGAAGGACAGGAGGATCTGCATGCATTTGGGAGGGGCTGTATAGGATGGGAAGGAGCCAGTGCAGCAGGAAATGATGCATATGATGTCCACGCAGAACTCGTGTATAAAATTCTGAAATACATTACAGCAACAGCTACAACAGTGTCTAGCAGTATGGAGTCAAGCAGTGACTACACTGCATAATAACATTGTCTGCTGAGGGCATGCTGGTTCACAATCACAGAGACACACTGCTCCTCCACCTGATTCTCCTGCTTGTCTTTTTGTTTTTCTCTTCCTTAGCCTCTTGGCATAGCCAAGGTGCTTGTGCACATCCATGAACCAGCTTTCCTTCACTTTCTTTCTCTTTCCCTGTACTGGCCACGGACTGGTACCTTAGCATATTCTCTATCAGAAACTTTACATGAAACATGGCGATGCTTCCCAGGAGGTCTGGAAAATCAACATACTTCATACAGAAACACAATACCAACATGCTCATCTACAGATTCTAGGTGACATCATCTGCATGAACTCAACAGGACGCCGATAGGAGCTGGAGGACTTAGAGTCTGTGCACTGATCCATGGGCACAGGCATCTGAGATGCATGCAGACTTCAGCACACACACTGTGCTCTTGGTCAATTTCATTCAGTAGGCATCATGTGCACTCACAGAATTCTATTCAAGGTGTAACCTCAGGTTTTTATGAATATAGCAGCTTAAAAGAATGACGATAAGAGACATAGGACTAGCATGTAGATCCAAACTGAATACATAAGGAAAACGGAAGTCTGTTGTTTTTATTTTAGGAATTTCAATGTTTACATCCATGGACTGTAAGCACAGGAAAACTAGTCCACAAGGGTAAGAGAATTTTATTTTTGTAACTAGGATGATTCTCCAGTCAGTAAAATGCTTGGCCTATCGTCTAAGACCTGAGTTCAATCCCTCACCTTCGTTTTAAAAGCCATGTGTACAGGTACACAGTTACTATCCCAGTGCATGCTGGGTGAAGGAGACAGGAACATCTATGTTTACACAGCACATTCGAGACCAATAAGACACTCAGTGTCAAAAATAGAGATAAAATAAAATGTAGATGGCATCAAGGGAATACCAGCAGAGAGGTTGTCTTCTGTTTTCCATACAGATATGCATCACACACACACACACACACACACACACACACACATCATTCACACACTCAGCCCCCCCACATCACATGTTGCATAAGCTCAAAGAAAGAAGAAAGGCTTCTGCCAGACTGCAGTGAAAAGGTGTGCGTACTGAATTGTGGATCCTTGCCTAGCCCTGCCCTGGGCCTTCTCTGTAGTTAGGAGGATGTCTCTCTGTAATCTCTCTGGCTTTTCATTAATGATCTACAAACGGGAATGGAGTCACAGGGATGCTATGAAAGTTGCCAGTGAAATGTGAAAAGCCTTTGACCCACTGACAGACCTCCAATAATGAGCCCTGGAGTTTCTGATACCACAGTGAAACGGAAGACAGGCTGGTGAGGTGGCCTCTTTGGCTCTTCAGTCCCCCAAGCCTGATGCCCTGAGTTTGAGCTCTGGATCCATCAAAAGCTTACCTCTGACTTCCACACTTTAAGCTATATGTTTCCCCACCAGGACATAATAGTTAATAGAAATTAATGTGAGAAGAACTGAAAGGAAGATGAGCCTCCTACAGAAATTTAGGGACCCGTAAAGTTAGTATGGCTCTTGAATTGCTGAAATCAGTGTGCCCTTCTGGGATGTGGGCCGATCAGTAAATCCTGTTAGTTGAAATATAGAGACCTGTAAGGTCTCTCTTTCTAGTAGGTATGAGTGGTTTTGGAAAAGTGAGGAAATAAAACTTGTTATGCCTTTTTGCAAGTTTTAAAATGACAAGGCACTGAGAAGAGGCCACTTGAGTGCTGTTTCTCCACGGAGACTGAAATTCACAGAAGACAATGCTGGGTCAAAGCTCACAGCCAGGCTGCCTTTGGAATGCAGGGCAGAGCTCTGCTGAACAGGCTATTGTTGCTGCTATAGGAAACTTTGTGAGGAACCAACAGAGATACCATTTCCCCCATCTGTTTTAACCTCAGGCGTTATCTGTCTTAGCCTCCTGTTCATCAAATGAACTTTCACCCTGTGGATCACCTGCCGGCCATCACGAGCCTGCTGACCTCTGACGGTGCTGGTAGGCTCATCGTGTGTGTGCCTTCAGGTAGCAGAGTCATGGATGAATAAACTGTATCCTGATGTAGCTTGTGTGGGCTTTGGGGAAGAGAAGGTCTCCTCACTTTATGTGGTACACAGAAACCAACCTTGAAACCAGGACCTGTGCTTCTCAAGTGCAGGTAAGACATTTTAATGAGTACAGTAAAAATGCATTTGACGTGGAAAAATAAGCAGTCAGGAATCTACTGCTACACCCAAGGCTGAACCCTGACACGCAGAACCCAGAGACATAGCTCACTCAAGATCATCAGACACAGTCCTAGAGCCCCAGGATATTCAGTGGACACTATACAAGCAGAGACCAAGAGCAGTGCTCAGCTCCGCACATCTGCAGAGTTGCACCCTGATTGGCCCAATGGCTGGAGAGTCTCCCTGACTTTATTGACCCTAAAACCAGAGACTTCTGTTGGAGACTGGACCTGACCTTCAGCTAAGACACATCGCACACTGGAGTAGCCTTAGGACCAAAGTGAGAATTTATGAGTCTTATGTAATTACTCTCAGCATAGAAAGAATACATCCTTTCTGTCTACCTACAGAGATGGATATTTACTTTACAGAGTAAAATATCATCTTTCTAATAGATTAAGGCTCAATACAGACATATAGTCCACATAGAAAATATACCATTTGCTACACTAACTATGCTGAATAACTTCTTGCTCAAAAGTGATGTGTATAGAGCAAGTATTCCATTTGGTTTTAACGGTACTGGGGCTCGTGCTCGTGCTGTAACACACAGGGAATCAGAGAGGATATTGGTGGCCTTTGGAAAATTGGGGCTGGAGAGAGTGTTTCACACAAGGATTCTCAGAGGCCAAGGCTGGAATCCCTGAATGGGCTGAGGCAGCTAAGCAGCCAGAACAATGGACAGCACTGAGGCAGGAGCTGGGGGAAGCTGAAGACTCCCTGAGCTGGGAAGTCCATTCTATGAACCCTAGGGTTTGATGTCCTGTGCCTATCTCTCAACTGCTGAGATGCTGAAAGCAGCTGCCCAGCTGTGAATCCTAATGTTAGCCCTGCCCATAGGCAGAGGATGCTCTCAGCTTCAAAGGGCTTTTGAAAGGATTGTACACAAGATGCCTTCATGATAAGTATTGTCTCTAAAGATTCGTCTCAGCGCTCTGCTCTGCCTTAGTAAAATGTGGCTTTTCACTCGGTTTAATACTAGAAAGCGTTTCCAGTCTAGAAGATATCACATCCTTCACAAAGACAGAGAAGAGTCTCTGAACATAGACGGTAATTCAATGGGAATCCACATCAGGAAGGCTGCGGACTTTTGTCTTCCAGTCTGCATCCCTGAGGCAACATTTCCTGAATTCCCTACCGTAGATCCACTATAACTTTACTGCCTTCCCTGAGGGAAAGGGCAAAGGGGAATAAGGATTTTAAGGGGAAAAGTACACAATCCTATCTTGCCTGGGGAAAAGTCTCTCTCTCTCTCTCTCTCTCTCTCTCTCTCTCTCTCTCTCTCTCTCTCTCTGTGTGTGTGTGTGTGTGTGTTTACTTCTGGGCTCTCTGTCTCTTTCTCTGTCTCTGCTGTCTCTCTCTCTGTCTCTCTCTTTCTCTCTGTCTCTCTGTCTCTCTGTCTCTTATACACATCTGTCTGTGTATCTCTGTCTCTCTCTGTTCTCTCTGTCTCTCTGTGTGTGTGGTCTCTCTGTCTCTGTCTCTCTCTTTCTCTGGGTGTCTCTCTGTGTCTCTGTCTCTCTGTGTATCTGTCTCTGTCTCTGTCTTTCTCTGTGTCTCTCTGTCTCTGTCTCTCTGTCTCGGTCTCTCTGTCTCTGTGTGTGTGTGTTTTCTGTCTCTCTGTCTCTGTCTCTGTCTTTCTCTGGGTATCTCTCTGTGTCTCTGTCTCTGTGTCTCTGTCTATGTCTCTGTGCCTCTGTCTTTCTCTGTGTCTCTGTGTCTCTGTCTCACTGTCTCTCTGTCTCTCTCTGTCTGTCTCTCTGTCTGTCTCTCTCTCTCTCTCTCTTCTCTCTCTCTCTCTCTCTCTCTCTCTCTCTCACACACACACACACACACACACACACACACACACACACAGAGCTTCCCAGTGTTAAGCAATCTCAATTTAGGGCAATTCACAGACTCAGGAAGAAAGATCTACAGTGATCCTTTGGGAGACAAAGGAACTCTCAAATCCAAAGGATAAGATAAAAAGTCGGGGCAAAGTGGGAGTGAGCCCAACGTGCCTTGGCATCCTTGAGAGAACTGGGCTTCCTGATGGAGCCGCCTGATTGCACAAATGAGAACCCTTTAGGGCAGTGCTATGAGCTTCCCTGAGGAGGAAGACCATCCATTAATGAAAACCCTGTTCTACTGTTGACAAACCAGACATCGTTGGGATAACGTGTCACCCACTTCATCTCACACTTCGTCTTTGGCCCAAACTGTGCACTGAGAGGGCAAGTGCTGTTGCTAGGAACCTTCTGGGTACTCAGTGGCTTTTGAAAAAGAGAACAGGGAGGAGGAAAGTGGGAACATGACCAGAGTATTGAGGGGTGGGAGAGAATCCCTGAGGACCATCAGCATGAATGAAATCGGGCAACCTTAGGAGGTAGGAGGCGGGAGGACCCTCTAGAATGTACCGACACCTAAGATGTGAAGGACTCTCAGGATTCAAGGGGCCGGATCTTCAATAAAATGTCCAACAGTGGGGTGAGGGAACTTGTAGGGTCTCCCTCCGGTACAGAGGCAGGGCTTCCAGTGAGGGATGGGGTTGATATCCCACAGTCAAACCTCTGACCCAAAATTGTCCCTGTCTGAAAGAACTGCAGGGTCAAAAGTGGAGAAGAGCCTGAGGAAAGGAGGTCCAGTGACAGGCCCAAAGTGGGATCCAGCTCAAGGGGAGGCCCCAAGGCCTGACACTGTTACTGAGGCTATGGTGTGCTTGCATACAGGAGGACCCAAGCATGGCTGCCCTCTGAGAGGCCCACGAGTAGCTGAAAATGTCAGATGCAGATATTTGCACCCAGTGAATGGACAGAAGCTGGGGACCCCTGTTGTGGAATTAGGGGAAAGCTGAAAGAAGCTTAGGAAGTAGGTACACCCATAGGAGGCCAGCAGTTTCAACCAACCTGAGCCCCAAAGATCTCTCAGACACTTACCCACCAACCAGGCAGCATACACTAAGGACCCAAACACATACACAGCACAAGACTGCCTGGCCTGGCCTCAGGGAGAGAAGAAGCATCTAACACTCAAGGGATTTGAGGCCCTGGGGGAGGTCTCCTGTGATAGGGGTGCGATGGGGACATCCTCTTGGAGACAGGGAGGAGGAGTGGTATAAGGAACTGGCAGAGGGTGGACAGGGAGGGGGATAACAACTGGGGTGTAAAGAAAAATTAAAGAATAATAATTTTAAAAAAGAGAGAAAGAATAGATGTGTAGCCCAAGCTGGTCTGGAACTCCTGATCTTCCTGCCTCTGTCTCCTTCAGCCAATCGTACTGTACCACAGTAAAAGCCACAATTGGCTTGTAGAAGAATGCAAATTTCTCCATGCCTTGTCCAAAGCTCAGGTCTAAGTAGATTAAAGACCTCATCATGAAAGCAGATATATGGAGTCTCATAGAAGAGAATGTGGGGAAAATCTAGAACGCATTGGTCCAGGAGAAAACTTTCTAAAGAGAACACCACTAACTCAGTCTCTAAGAGCAACAGTACACAAATGGGACCTCAGGAAACTGAAAAGCTGCTGTAAGGGAAAGGACACTCTTCACAGGACAAAACGGCAACCTACAGATGGGAAAAAGTCTGTACCAACCCTACATGTGATAGAGGGGTAATACCCAATAAATATAAAGAACACAAGAAATTAGACTCCAAAAAAGCAAATAACCCATTCAAAAATGGGGTAAAGAGCAAAACAGAGAATCCACATCACAGGAATCTCGGATGGCTAAGGAGAACTTTAAGAAATGTGGCATTCCACAGTCATCAGGGACATGAAAGTCAAAAACAGCCCTGAGATTTCCACTTACAGTGAAAGGCTAAGATCAAAACCTCATGTGACAGCACAGGGTGGCACGCATGTGGAGAAAGAGGAACACTCCTCCTTTGCTGATGGGATTGCAGACTGGTACAACCTCTCTGAAAATCAGTCTGACTGTTCCTCGGGACATTGTTCTATCTGAGGACCCAGCTCTAATGCCCCTGACCATATACGCAGAAGATGCCCCACCATACCACAGGGACACATGTTCCACTATGTTAATAGCAGCCTTATTTGTAATAGCCAGAAGCTGGAAACAACCAAGATGTCCCTCAACCAAAGAGTGGATACAATGGAATACTAGTCCGCTATCAAAAACAAGAATATCATGAATTTGGCAGGCAGATGGATAGAACAAGAAAATATCATCCTGACTTAGATAACCCAGACCCAAAAAGACATGCTCAGTACGTACTCACTGATAAGTAGATATTAGCAAAATGTACGAATAACCATGACACAGCCACTGTCCGCAGAAGTTTAACAAGACGAGAATGCCCAAGTGAGGATGACTTTAATCCATTTTAGAAGGGGAACAAATTAACACTAGGTGTCAGAAGGAGGGAGGGACTTAGGTTGGAGAAGGGAGGGGGAGGGGGAGAGGGGGTCAGGATCAGGTGTGGGGGAAACAGGACAGAAGCCGAAAGGGCCAGGAGAATGAATGGGAATGTGCAGCTGCAGTAGGTGAGAGGTCAGGGAACCTCTAGTCCCAAGACCTAGGCTGTAAGAGGCTCCAGGGATCAATGGGGATGATCTTAGCAGAAATGGTGAAGAAACCCCTTCCAGTGTGTTCACAGAAACATAAGGGAGGGACGGGTTATCAACCGACCTTCAAAATGGATTTGACTCAGAACTGTTCCTGTGTAGAAATGCAGGCACAAAGGGGCAGAGAGTGAAGGGGAGGCTGTCCAGTCACAGGTCCAACTTGGGATTAGGTCCCATGGGTGGGCACCAATCCACCAATCTCCACCATTGCTGATGCTGGGTAGTGGTTGGAGACAGGAGCCTGGCACGGCTATCCTGACTGCCTCTAGCAGGAGCTGACTGAGACCGATGCAGATACTTACAGCCACCCTTTGAACTGAGGTGCTCACACCTATGGAAGAGTTAGGGGAAGGATTGAAGGAGCTGAAGCTCATGGTAACCCCACAGGAAGGCCAACAGTGTCATCTAACCTGAAACCCTGGGAACCGTCAGAGACTAAGCCACCAACCAGAACATACAGGGGCTGGTCCATGGCCCCAGCACATATATAACAGAGGACTACGTTATCTGGCCTAGGTGGGAGAGGCTGTTCCTAATCCTTAAAGACTTGGTGCCCCAGGGAAGGGGGTTTGCAGCAGTGGGGTGGGTGGGGGGAAAGGTGGATGGGTGGGTGAGCCCTGTCTCAGAAGCCAAGGGAGGGAGAAAGGGTAAAGAACTCCTGGAGGAGGGACTAGTAAGGGGGCAACATTTGGAATAAAAACAAATAAGACAGTTTAACAAAAACAAAAATAAAATCGAAAAAGGGAGACTAGGCATGGCACAGGAATACATGAAAATGGAAATTATCTTTCCACGAAGTCAGTAATCCTTACCAAAGCAAACTCTGTACCCCAAGAAGACAGCTATGAATATTACCAAGCTAAACCACAGCAGACTGCCTCTCTGTAAAATAGGCCAAAATTACTGTACCGAGGGCGAGGTGGTTTCGAGTCAGCGCAGGCTTGCCTCAGAGCTGATGGGAGAGGCTATTGGGCCTTCAGGTCTAGAAGTCTAAAGGAGAAAGGAGAGAAACCTCAGAGAAAAGAAAATGGTGTGGTATAAATTTGTGTTTACTTTAGACTTTGGGATCCTGCTTCTCTACCAAGCGGTCCTCTGAGCAAAAGTACAAGGTCTTTGCGATCTCCAGCTGAAAACCGCTGGGCCAGCGCCATCGCTCAGTGCTTAAAAGTGTTTGAGCTCAAGTATCATCACCGAGATCTGATCCCCAGCACTGGCTAAAATCAGGCTGCAATCCAGCTCTAGGGAGACACTAGGAAAGCAGACTAGATTCCAGATTGCTTTTCTGGTCCTAATACAGACACATCTTAGACATAGTGTCTCTAAAAATTAAGTGATGGTGGGGGAGTAACAGAGCACTGAAGGAAGTAATCTAGCTCACCTTGGGTCCGATACCTGTTCAAGAGGTCCATGTCACACACACACACACACACACACACACACACCCACACTCTCACTCACTCACAATCTTATTTTCAAGAATACCCTAATCCCTAAATCCCTAGCTGCCTAGTGTGGAGGCCAGGAAAGGACACAGGTTGTGAGGATGGAGACTGTTGTCATGGGAGCCAAGATTTAGAGGGTTCTGTCCCAGAAACAGCTTGCGAAGGGATTGAAAGGAGGGTTGTAGCAAGGAGTCCCAGGGTTCCCTGAATGGGAACCTGTGCAAAATGTGAAAGTGTTTAAGGCAAGGGCTGAGCCAACATGGTCGACATGCTGCAGAAGGGAACCTGTTGAAGAAGGCAAGCTGCATGTGACTCAGCAAAGATTATTCTGGCAAGACTCTCATTGGTCATTCTGGCGACACCAGGCCTTCTGCCTATAAATAAGGCAGTGAAGTTCATGATGGGAGCTGAGTGTGATGTGCGGGCCTCGACCCCTCTGCTTAGGCATTTCTCAGGGAAGGCCTGGCCCCCTCTGCTTCCAGGTCTGCCTGAGACACACACGTGGTGAGGACCCTCTGCAAAGTCACAATTGGGTGCACCTCCCAGCGCGCTGGCAGCTAGAAGCTTCCCAGTCCCAGCTGTGCTGGGCGCCTGCGCAGTGGGCCGGCGGCATCGCGGTTTGCGGGAGTCGGGAGACCCCCGCCTCCGCCCCTCTGCCCCTCCGCCCCTCGCCCTCCGCCGCGCCCGCGCACGCGGTCCCGGTCGCGCGCGCGCACCCGGCTCACCTCGCTCAACCCCTTGCGCGGCGGCAACAGCGGCGGCGGCGGAGCGGGCGAGCGCGCGCGCGATCGCGGCGATCAGGAGGGCGGGGACCGCGCACGGTCCACTCTGGGGCTGTGCGGAGGCGCGGGCACTGGGCTCCCCGCTCTGGGCGGCGGAAGCGGCGCCTCCAATCAGGCGGCGGGCTCGCGACCCTCAGCGCGCCCGGCCGGTGCTGCCCGCCCCGCGGACTGACTGACGCGCCGGCTCGCCCCCGCCCCCGGGTCCACCCCCGCCTAGTCTTCCCGGGCTCGGCTCAGGCTCCGCTCCACTCCGCTCCACTCCGCTCTCCTCCAGCCTCGCCAGGCCCTCTCTCTGCCCGCGGGAGCTCCTCGGCTGCGCAGCGGCGGCCAGCTCGCTAGGCAGCTGCAAGCGACCTCAGAGGCAGCAGCGGCCAGCTCGCTAGGCAGCTGCAGGCGGCGCCCAGGATGAAGTGCAAGCCGAACCAGACGCGGACCTACGACCCCGAGGGCTTCAAGAAGCGCGCCGCGTGCCTGTGCTTCCGCAGCGAGCGCGAGGACGAGGTGCTGCTGGTCAGCAGCAGCCGCTACCCGGACCGCTGGATCGTGCCGGGAGGAGGCATGGAGCCCGAGGAGGAGCCGGACGGCGCGGCGGTGCGCGAGGTGTACGAGGAGGCGGGAGTCAAGGGGAAGTTGGGCCGCTTGCTGGGCGTCTTCGAGCAGAACCAGGACCGCAAGCACCGGACCTACGTGTTCGTGCTCACCGTCACCGAGCTGCTGGAGGATTGGGAAGACTCGGTCAGCATCGGCAGGAAGCGCGAGTGGTTCAAGATCGAAGATGCCATCAAGGTCCTGCAGTGCCACAAGCCCGTGCACGCCGAGTACCTGGAGAAACTGAAGCTGGGCGGCTCCCCTACTAATGGGAACTCCGCTGCCCCGACCCCGCCAGAGAGCGAGCCCTAGTATGTACCGCTCCCGCCCGGACTCTTGCCTGTCGCCTCCCTTGCACTTGCCTCCTGCCTGCCAGGGGAGCACCTCTCCTGCCCTGTGCGCCCGCCCGCACGGGCAGGAGAGAGGCTTCTTTTGTTTCCTTGGCAGGCAGACCTCTGAATCACGCTTGCAAACTGTCTCTGTTGCCAGGCACTGTTTGCAGACAATTTGCACGTTTTTCAGATGCTTTTCCAATCGCTTCTTGGTGACACTGTAAAAATCTCGCGGTCAGCCACAGCTGCATGGGATTTTGTGAA